>NW_008630634.1:20293-44884 GCF_000691845.1 Merops nubicus
AGACAAAGTTTTCCAAAATTCTCAGTATTGCCCTGAGTTTGTTTTTCCAGGAATTTCTGAGGTACTCACCACTGTCTTCCTTTCAAGCAATGTTGGGTCATTGATTCAACCATCATCTCTCTAACCAAACTGATCAAACCTCTGCTGAGGGACGTGGGAAAGGCCACAAGGGCCTGGCCTCGGATAAAGGTTGTGTGGCTTCAGTGAAAGATGGTTAATTTTTTTCTCCTTTTAATGCCTCTTCTCTTCTCTTGTTTTTTTTTTTTTTGTCCAAGGGAGCTTGTGCAGGTTGACACAAGAGATTAAACCGTGAGTTGTAGTTGAGGAATCCTATATTTTATTATCATAGATAAATAATATCTCACCCAGAGGAAAATGGGGGAACACAAGGTCACCCAGCATGCCTAGAGCTGAGCCTGAAGAGGAGGTCTAAGCTGCCAGCTCATGCCCCAGCCTCCCCTGCAGCCTGTGCTTCATTCTGAAGGCAGAGGGGTTTTATTCTTCAAAGTGCCACTTTCCTTTGCTACCTGCAGACAAATAGGTTGCTCTAAGATGCACGCCATGATGCTGATTTTTGATTCATGAGAGCCTGAACCAACACTGATCATAAGAGAATCGACAGTGATCATAAAATATGAAAGGTTTTTAAGAAGGACTCTGCCTCACATTGAGGTCTGCAGCAGGTTTTGTGCTCCAGAGCCAGAGGGGCCAAATGAAACTCTAGTTTATTCATGAAAACGTGGAATTGAAAGCAGTGAGAGCAGGGTTTGCCCCTCTATAGTCAAGGCTACCTCGTTCCACAGAAGATTTTAGTAAACCTACCGCTTTAAGCATAAACACAAGACAATTTTGTTCTCATGCAATTTCCTTGCCAATGCTTTTTCTTAAAAAATCTGTACGGCTGTCATATAAAATATGCCTCGGTTTGTTCTCATTTAGATTACGCATATTTGTCCTCAGTGAATGATTGATTAAGTGCTCTGATCTTGACTGCTATGTTAGCAGCAGGGTATCTGTGCAAGAGGATGGGAAATCTCATTGGATAAATGGTGGAGATGAAATCTTAGCTGTTAGAGAGCTGGTTCTCGTTTTCACAGCCAAGGCAAAGGCTGTCTGCTCTGCCATAACAAACATGCTTTGTAAGGCGTTCCAGGACAGTGCTGAGCCTGACTTTGTTTCCTCATAGAGGGGCTTTAAGCTGTCATAATACCGTGGCACCAAACTCTTAATGTCACAGATATCACTGTAAAGTGGGTATCTCCCAGTTCACCAGCTCAGTTGTGATTTACGCTGCAAACAAAACCGTGTCTCGTTGAGATCTGTGGAGCTGCTCGGATAAAACCAGCACATAAGCAAAACTAGGGGGAGAAAAAAGGATGTCTCTGTGTAACTCGGCTCTTTCAAGGCATCAAGCATGGTTTAGCAGGGCTGCCCAAAATGGAAAACCTCCTTCAGGGGTTAGTTACCCTGTCAATCTCACTTTAACAGCACTGAACCTGAGCTGTGTGCGGATAGATTGCTACCCACAGGAGCTGGGAGAGGTTTTCTTCCTTATTTGTAGAATCTGAAGTCCTATACTCCTTATGGGTTATGATGTCAGGCTGTGTTTTGTCATCTTTTCCTTTGTTCGTGTTTATGAGCTAGAACAGACAGCTAAAGGTACCTGAAAACACTCCAGCTTTAAAAAAAAAAAACAATTAAAAATTTTGTTTTTCTTTAATACATCTTGGTTTCTAGCATGGGTCTGTTGCTCTGTCTCTGGAGCACTCTATTGCTAGGAAAGTGTGGTAGCAAACCAGGCGATTTTCTAAAGATGGAGGCTTTTTTTTTTTCCTCCTCCTTTCCTCTTTATGAAGCTTTTCTCTGACCTTCTTGCAGGTGTAGAGAAAGCTTTCAAGACCATCAGAATAAATGGGTTGTTTACCGTGATGCTTGCAGCCTTGGAAAACAAAAGATAAAAGAATAAAGAAAGGAAAAAGATAAAAGAATAAAAGAAAAGAAAATCCCTATACTTGCTATCTTCTGAAAGGAGATGTGAGCTGGAGAGGAAAATATTCCAAAATCTGAGCTTGGTGCTGTCACAGTAAAGCAGAGAAAAGCTGAACAAAAAGGTAGTGACCCCAGGGAGTGGCAGCAGGACCCAGCACCCTCCTCCTGCTCAGAGGGTTCAATGATTTGGACCAAAAAAAAAAGGGCAGGTTGCAGAAATACCAAAACAAGGAGTTAGATCTTGGAAAAAAAGCCTTAATTTCCCATGTTTAGGATATCATGGGTGCTGTTGTCTGCTCTGATTTGTTCACACACCCCCTCACATGTGATGAGCAGGGGCAGGATCTCAGGTGACTTCTGGTGGGCTCTCCAACCTGGGCCACCGAGCCACGAGCCCTTTCGGTGGCCTGTGGCCACGTGTGGAAGTGCTAAGCTGTGCTAATGATGCTGTGTTATCATCAGGCTCTAATGCTGCCCTGAATGGATGTCACTACTGTGTATGTTCCTGCAGATCAGTTGGTAATTACACTTGGATCTAAAGTAATTACCTTGAGACTTGCACTCTGGTTTAGAAGACAGAAATAACCATGCACTCGCCTGGTCCCACACGTAGCACTTGTGATGTAATTTAATAGCCAGCTACTGACACGAAAGGAAAGAGGCATTTCTCTTCTATTTATGCCCCTTTACATTAAACATTGGTGGTTTTTTTTCCCCATGAAAGGAGCAGGGGTCCGAGTGCCACCGGGCTGCTTTTTCCCCACTCAAACATCCTCCTAGTCCTTGACAAAATGAATCACACTGAAGCAAAATAAATATTTATAAGCTCCACCTGGTGTGTGACTGTTTTGACACAAGCAGGTCTTGCTTTGCCTTTACTCTCTGCCCTATTTAAATTTTAGGCAGGGTAAAACCAGCCCTCTAAAGGGCTGGGAGAAGATGAGGCAGCTTGGATGAATTTTGGGAGCTCTGAGTGGGGAGGGGATGGACCAACCATTCCTTTTTGAGGTTTTCCAGGTCACATCTGCCAATGTGTTGCCTCTCTAACCTCCGAACATTGAACACCTGGCCAGCTGTAGCACTGAATTAAGCATCTTTTTTTGATGAAGAGCTCAAAGGGAAGCAGACTGGTGCCTGGAGCCCACATATAAAAGGTTCCTTCCCCGTCTGCAGTTCTGCTTCCCAACCATCCATTTGCAAAGCATGGAGCTTGGGGTTTGTTTTGGTTTTGTTTTTTTTTTTTTTTCCATGTAAAATTTACTTCTTCTGAAAAATTTGCAAACAAACCAGTGCTTCTGCAAATAGGCTTCTTCCTTCAGGGTGAGTAGCTTATTTTGGTTAGGAAAAGAAAGAGTTTACTGCGGTCTCTTTCTTTTGGCAATGTCTGGGTAATCATTGCTCATAATAATGCCATCCCAGATGTTGAAACATCTCCTGTATTAATTTTACCCAGAAGATAATTTCCCTTAGAAATCATGTGCAAATCCCCTGTTCTAATTTAAGAATTAATTCAGTACACTAAATCTTAGCACTTCATCCTAGAAATGTTTTGCAGTGTCTGTTAACCCTTTACAACAGCAACAAGAAGCCCAAAAGGGAGTTTTACAGATTTCACTGAGCCTGGATCTCATCCCAAGCTCTGTTTGAGTCACAGTAGTTTGAAATGAGGGTCCCCTTTGACACCTAGAGCCCAGCTGCTTGAACAATTTCCTTCTCAGAGCATCACAAACTGATTTGTTGCTGCAAACGTGGAAGGTAAATACACCAGTGGTCCCAGAGATCCCCACACCAGTGGTGCCTGGGATTGTCATCCCACCCTCCATTAGGGCTTTGGAGAATGTTAAGAAGGAAAATATGATGAGTCCATGTTTGACTTGGAGGGAAAAGAAGATCTGAAGGGCTTCTCTGAACCTGTGTAAGAAATCCATGGGACAGTTAGGGACATGTCACACTCCTTTGGAGTCCTAGAGATGGGTCAGTACTACCTGACCATCCTCCCATGGTGGTCTCGTTCATAGGGTCCCATGCACTGGATGGGCTTTCTTAATTTCATTTGAAATGGAAACAACATCAAGCTCCAGACTGGGCACTTTTCTGCCCCTCCACATGGTGACAATCTCAGCACATTGCACCCTTTCTACTAAAAATCTTTAACCACCAGTGAAAACAATAAAGAGGCCAAATCTGTGAGTTCCACCCCAGCTCTGTGAGATCAGAGCACAATCCAGCAGACCTTCTGTGGGGCAGGATGCTTCCAAAGCCATGGATCTTCTGTTTGTACTAGGGTACCTCTGTTCTGCCTTTGTGGTCTTATTTCTAGTGGCATTTGGAGCACAAAAGAATATCAGGTATCAGTACATTGAAGTTAAAAAATCATGCAAGGAATAGGTTTCTGGGTTTTTGCAGCTGCACAGCCTGGAAATACAGAACCCCATACTAGAAAGATCATGCCACCAGCTACAAAGTGTGCACACAAACCATCAGAGGATCACAGAATTCTTTCAGACATAATTTTTATATGTATCTACAAATGTTTCCTGACTCCTACCATAAAAACATGAATTTATTATGTCTCAGTGCTAACACCCAGCCAGCTGCTTCGTGCAATGCAGTGTCACATCATGGATTTCACTGATTTTACCACTGGTGATGGTTGGGTTGGCACAAGGGGCATCTCGTGTGCTCTGCAGAGCCGAGGGCAGGCCAAGGACCTTCCCCAAAGAGGATTCCTTCAGAAGCAGCTTTGATAATTATGATAAGGTGATAATATGTGATTAGTGCTGGGACATGCCAGCCCTTCCACTACCACCTCATCACCTCTCAGATGCTGTGCAGAGCCTGTGCAGCAGCTCAGCCCCGGAGCAGGGGAATGATGCAATCCCCCCAAAAAGAAAACAAAGGAGAAAAGATGATGTGGCTCCTAGTGGACAAATCTCATTTACCTTTCTCAGAGTGAGTAGTGGCTGTGAGCCTGTTGTACTCACCTGTGTGAAAAGGCTCAGATAGATAAGGTGATAAATCACTCTACAGAGGGTATACATTTCTCCCAGACTGGTCATCCAATTGAACACTCTCCTGGCATAAAATGGTACAAATGCAAGGAAATCTTTCTAATTTATACAGCCAAGGCTGCACATACCTCCTGATGGCAGGAAAAAGAAAGAATGTGATGGTCACCTGTCCTTTCCCATCTGCCTGGACTGAGGATCCTCTGAGCAGATCACATCTGTTGTCCTGTGCAACACCGAGAGGCTCTGCTGGAATGAGAGAAACCATTTAAACCTTTTGCCTTTGTTCACAACATATATTCTGTTTAAACCCCTTGCTGGACACTGCTAGTTTGCTGCTGCTTAGACTTCATGTTTATTCTTCCCCTCTCATTTGAATAAAATAGGCTGGAAAAATATTGCTGTGTCCTTCTGGTCCTTAGGTAAGGGAGACTGGGTTTATGTTGCCCTGGAATTCAGCACACTGACAACAGCAGGATGGATTTGCTGGCCCAGCACCTCCAAGCTCATGCATTGGTTATTACTCCTCTTGATGAATTCACTTGGGGGATCTGCTCCTTGAATGCAAAGCTCTTGGGTCAGGGCAGATGGAAAATGCATTACATGGAGCGTGACATCCTGCGAGTCCCAGAAATGAGGGAGTGCACGTTGAGACATGTCCACAGGCAGTGGGATAAAGTTGTACCTTTATCTCCAGGTTGCTGCTGGAATTTCCTCCTAAAAACCTGTGTTTGCAGCAGCAATAGCTGTTTGCAGTGAAATATTGGAGCTTCTTGTGTTTATTAGACACTGAGATTTAACAAGTTAACACCACAGCTTTGTTCTCACTTTGATCAGTGGGGGTTTTAGTTCCCTGCCTCCCATGTTCTTGGACATTCCCTGCAGTCAGAGAGCAGTCTCAGTTAGAAAGCTGTTTTCCCAAGGGAAGCAGTTCAGTTTCCTTCCATTCCTTCAACTCCTCATTTGGGGTCCCAAGACATCCACAGCCAAACCAGGTCCTTGGCCACCCTCCCCACCCGCATCCTGACAGTGCAAAGAGCAGAACCCATCACAACTCATCTCTGCTGTGATGGGGATGTGCAAGTTTCTCCTCGTGCTATAATCTTCCTTTATTCTTTTATCTCCAGGCAGCAGTTGTGAGCTTTGACATTAAAGCACCAACCCTATATCTGCATCACAGGACATCTTGTATTTAACTGCCAAACCTTTGTCTCTTGCCCCACTACAGCTCTGATGTTAATGTTGTTCCTATTTTCAGCCAGAGAGGCAGTTGTCATTTAGGTTTTGTCAAGGAAATGACAAAAAGACCCAGTATCAAATCTGAAATATTTAGAAAGCCTTTCTCCAAAAAAAAAGAAAACCAAAAAACCAACCCAGAACTTAAAATACTGTCCTGATGGGAAAACTAGCTGTCGTTTTCCAACAAACCCTCAGCCCAAATTTTATGCAACATCTCAGGATCTTGATCCCAAAAAGGAACAGTCTGTGGTGTCTGAGGCCCTGATCCTGCAAAGAAACATGTGCTGGCTGGTTCTGCGGGGGTTTTCTCCTGCCTTCAGGGAGAGGGAGATGGAGTTTAGTGCTATTTAGTGAATTATCACAAGACAAGCAAAGAGACAGCTATTCTCACTCAACCCACTGATCTTTCTAGAAGACTTTATATATAATTTGTTTTGCTTTACTGTTCTCCTAAGCTACAGGATACTATGTTCTCATTCAGGTTGTTTCATATTCAGATCCTAAAGCACCCTGTGAAGGAGAAGAACTGTGTTTCCAGCCACATTTTTAAGCTCAGATCAACATGCTGAAGTCTTGGTCTCAGCAATAGCTTCCCAAATGTGTAGGACGTGGGAAGCTGATGTGTGGATGAGTTGATATAATCAAGGTACAAGGGGGCAGGAGGTCACTGTAAGTTTGGTGGCCAGGGAGATGGTATTTGCTGGAGATGGGAGAACTCCTGTGCAGCCTGTTGGCAGCAGGGAGGAAGAAAATATCAGAGCAGAAAATGATGCCCACTGTCAAAGCAGAGCAGAGCAGAGGTTGGATAACTGCACGTAGACTTGCCAGTGGTCTAACACGGATCAGAAAGTCAGCTGGCAGGGAACAGGAGGAAGGAAAAGCCCAGGGAAGAAGCTGGGGCAGTGCAGACTTCTGGGATGCTGTGCATGGAGAGAGGGACTTGGGGTCTTTGTCTCTGCCCCTCTGCAGCCCCCAGGGAGACCGACCACCCCCACCACGGGCACACACTCACAGTGACTCTTGTTCCCAGCTCAGTGGTTTAGCTGAGGACAATGACCGTTGGCACAGTGGGACATTTTCTTTTCTGTTCCTTCATTTCCCTTCCCCTGGGGGAAAAAAAAGTTTGGTTTCAAGACTGCTCTTGTTTGCTAACTTCCCTTAACTCTCAGGTAAATAATACATGACCAGTGATCCACCTCCCTGACTGATGACTCCCTCTGCTGACCCTGTTGTATTTTTATTGCTTGGCTCCAGCCACTTCCTTCAAGTCCTGAATCATCAGAACAGAGACCTTGAGGTATTCCAGCCAAATCAATCCCTGGCCCATTGACATATTGCTTTACCTAACCAACCATACAACTTTGCTTTTCCCTGATAATTTCTCAATTAATTGCTTTTCAGCTCTCATTCGTTACAAGGTCAGGCTGCGACTGGGCTTGTACATTCCCCAGCTCTGATAAACTCTCCTGGTCCCCTAATCAGCTACGACTGGGATTTTAGTTCCATTAACTTATTCATCATCTAGACATTTTCATCTTGGGGAAGCTTGACTTTTGATTGTATCAGCGGTACCTTCAATTATTTAAGAGGACTTAAAATTCCCTTCTTACCTAAAAGGAAAATGCACTCGGAGGGCTGAAAATTGATCATATTGGACAAGCATCTTTCAGATGTTCTTGGGTAGGAGCCCGTGTTAAACAGCTCACGCTGGGTGAGGACACAAGAATTTGCTGCTGCTGAACATGTGTGTGCATGAGGCTGCCTGTATTAAGATGTCAGCTCTAGGGGAATGACAGTGTGCTGATGACTAGTGGCTTACTAATGCTAAATCACGCCCGAGATCCTGTTCCGTGATGTCAAACATCGATTCAGTTTCCGTGGGAAGTTATGCAAATGCCAGAGCCCTTCCATGAGATCTGAAGCTGCAGCTGCTGACAAAAATAAAAGGCTTTGCCCTCTCCTAGCAATAAGACGTTTTAGAAAATCTTGAAGGTAGCTGCTGCAGGAAGGGAGTGAATTTTGAACGTGTCCCCATGGACAGAAGGTCTCATAGGGCCCTTTTTCAGCTTTGCCACTAGCTGGGAGCCAAATCCTTCTCTTCTGCTGCAACCTGTCTGACTCGGTGCTTTGTCTTTGCAGCAGCTGGTCCAGCCCAACACAAAAACCCACTAGTGCTGCTTACTACAAAAATCAATCTTCTAAGAGAAGCAGTCTCTTTTGCAGAATGAAGTGCCCTCTATCACAGCAGTTCTCAATGCCTGTCTTCCCACAGTTTTCTTCTGCTGACCACTTGCCTGACTAGGAAGGATATTATCATTAATACTACACATGAGCCAGATCCCTCCCTCTGCTCTTAGACCATCTGCAAGAGATCCAAGGCTGCCCACCACTGGGGGAATGAATAGACCAAGGTACTCACTCACAACACATAACATAGCAAAGAAAGGGGCAAATCAATTCCAAAACCAGCCTATGGGGGAAGGAAGGACCCAGGTCATCAGTCCAATCCCAATCATATGGCAACTGCCAGGAGAAAGCCTCATAATTCCTCTCCTGTCTCAATCATGTCCCACCATCACTGGGAACTCTACTTGACGCAGGGAGCCCCTTTCAATAACCAGAACCCCCACACAGCTCATGCACTGTGTAGACAGACCTCCAAACTACCTTGTGAGCAGTGTAGGTTCTTATAGAGGTGGCTTCTTGCCCCACCTCCAAGTAACTGTTGAAGGTGGGGGCACCTGGTGGTGATCTCCTCATCAGTTCCCACCCCAGGCTGGCCAGACCCTGGGTGAAAACCAATCAGGAGGAGCATTCTTGCCTGTTTGTGGACATCTTCTCTATGCCAACCCTCATTCAGGGCTGGGGGTTTAACCCCAACACTTCAAATTTGCATCCAAGCAAAGCTCCTGGGAGTCTGCACCTTCTCCCAGAAGGAAAACTGGTGGCAAAAACTAATAAACTGGCATCAGCTGGGAAATGGTACATATCTAAATGGGGTGATGGGGCCAAGGCATCTGCAGGTCCTGTCTTCCTTTTGTTCCAAGCTCAGTAGAAGCCAGCTGACTGAAAACCACCTTCTGAGGATAGTGTCAGGGGACACTTTTAGATTATCCGATTGCTCCAGGTTCTGAAGAACATCCACAGAGAGAGGTCAAACTGTATTGACAGATCCTCCAGGAAGAAAAACTAGTTAATGTTGGTAAGACAAGACCTGCTGCATATTTAAAAGGAGCTTCTCCTTCCAGGAAACGTGTGCTCAGGTCTCTATTTCCCTTCTGCAAAATGCAGGCGATAGCTTTTAATGCTCATTATTTTATTGCAGACTGCAGAATTATGGGGTTTTCTTGCAGAACCCTATGCTCACACTTTAGAGTGTAAATTTTCAGCCCTCACTTAAGAGGAAAAGCCCACATTATTGCTGAGAAGGGCTTAAAAAAGATTAAAAGCCTAGAAAATGGAAGAAAAAAAACCCCATGCCAATAAGCAGCACGCTGTGATGAGGGCAAGTACAAGAGCAGCAACAGTATGGACTCTGGAGTGTTGTTTTGTTTGGTTTTCCCCCAAAACTGTAAAAAACTCACCCACCCCACTGGCAAAACTCTGTCCTTTCCTGTCCTTTCTTGATGCAATGGCACGAAGGGCCTTTCCAAGGTCCCTGTTACACCCTGTAAATTATGCACCAGAAGGCACCAGCACTTGGAGGACGTGAAGAAACGTACAGTTCCCTCTCTGCTTGTTGCTAGGATTCACAGCTCTACCCCACCACTTCCCAGGGCTTCAGCTCCTATTTTGGCTGTAGCAAAAAGAAGGAAACCTTGTTCCTTCCAGGCTCCAGCAGCTCCAGCATCAACCCTTGCAATATTGCTACAGCCAGGCATAAAATCTTAATGCCTGACAGTGCCTCGAATCTTACATTCTCCTGAAAAAGGTGAGTCCCCAGTAGTAAATGAAATATTAAACATTATTAAATATGAAACAGCTAAACCTGGATTCCATTAAAATGAATCTTTCATAGTTTTCCTGTTTTGGTGTGTTTTTTTTTTTTACTTTCCCTCTTTTTTTTTTTCCCAGGGAGCACAGTGTTCTCCTGAGGTTTTCTGTGTCCTTTTAAAGACAGAAAAATCACAGGTAATCTATGCTATTCAGATTTATTTTAGCTAGGCAACAAACCAAGGCTGTGAAACTCTCTCATGGTCGCAACTATCTCCCTGAACCATTCAGCAGCTTGTATCAAAGGCTCACCTAAAGACACTGCTGTAATGCCTGCTGACATGTGGCACCTATTCAGAAATCTTCTATCCAGTTACACACTCCACTTTCATTTAGAATGGCTTTAATCTTCCATCATAAGCTAAAAAAAAACTACCCAATACTCTCTTTTCTTATTATATAGGACACATTTAGAATTAGTTTTGTTACTCCTGCAGGTTTTCTGGGAGTTAAACTGTGACTAAAGTGAGTGCTGATGTGTGAGCTGGCAAGTGGGCATCTAAAGAAATAACTGTAAGAAAAAAACCTTAAAATTTTATAGAGTTTCCGTAAGTCTGGGCTAGGGTATCCCAGACAGGGATCTGGGATAATCTGGATAGGCTGATCATGCAAACAACTGAGGTCATGATTACACAGATAGCACAGAGAAGTCAACAGGGCAAGCTATGACTCAATATTGTTGCTATATTTTGTGACTTCAGTACTTACACCTCAAAATTCATAAACACTGGGGTGCCTGCACAGGTTGGATGAATCCTTGGTGCTAAAACTGATGTAAAGATGTATAATCCTCACTAGAAGTCTTTCTGTCCTTACATTCTGAACTTAAGCCCTCTCTTTTATTATTGACCACTATATTTGAACAGGACTGATAGAAACTTTTAGAAGAGGATGGGGAAAAGAGCACTAAGAGGGTCCTTGAGCCTGGTCTGTGTGAGAACATTCCTCCACAGGGACCAGTGGAGGAAGCCAAGTGTGGTGGGAGGTCGCATCTCCAGCACACACCTTGATCCTTGACTCTTCAGGCTGCTGCATTATGGTCTCCAAAACATGCATGAATTAAGTTACCCATCTACAGACACACTTTCAGACTGGAAGGCAGTAACTACCAGGAAAAGTGAGCTAAAATGGCAAAGAAGGTAGAAATCCATTAACTATTCATGACTCCTGTTCCATTCTGTGCAAAAAGCCTTCTACCTTGCTTTCCACTTCGCTTTCCTTAGGTCACTTCCCAGGCCCAACAAAGCATTTTTAAATGGACTCCCCACCACAGGAGCTCGTGACTCCACTGGTTCATTCGTACCCAGCTGGGTTTCACATCTTCCCCTCCAGGAACTGAGCAGAGTGGAGGAAAAAACAGCCAGTTCTGCAGCAAAGTGGGAGAACTCACGGTCTTCCCTGCTTCAGATTTTTGTTCCATTTCACAGGTTTCTAAAAAAAAAAAAAAAATTAAAAGAGAAAATTGTATGAGGTTATTTTCTGTCTTTAAACACCAGGGGTTTGGTTTTGATGTGCTCTAACTTCAGCTGAGACAGCAAGAGCATCCCACCAGCAACGGTCTTCTTGCAGCCTGACCAGAAGCATACGCTCTTGGTCTGGTTTTATAAGGGCTTTTTATGCCTGCTCCTGTCCTGACACCCTTGGGATGGGGAGGAACAAATCCCCACTTTATTATTTATTTACTTATTTAAATGAACTGCCGTTGGCCAGCTCATGTTTTCACCACAAAGATTTCAAATTGCCTCAGAGCACCAGAAAACATGTTGCAGACTGCTCTGAAGCTTAGACACGAACATGTCAAATAAGTGATCCACATGAGAGCAGATAGATGTGACATTTAGTAATCATCTTTTTTGGACAAAATGGGGCATT
Organism: Merops nubicus; assembly: GCF_000691845.1. NCBI lineage: Eukaryota > Metazoa > Chordata > Aves > Coraciiformes > Meropidae > Merops > Merops nubicus. Next base: position 32,395 of record NW_008630634.1, read on the forward strand.
GCTGTCACTTTAAGTAAATCTCAGTCAAATTTCTGGCATTTTACCATAGGGGAAACAGGAGGTACAACAGTAAATTTCTATTTAAAAAAATATAAAAGATCAACCTTGGGAAAAAAAAAAATGGGTGCCACAATTTAAGGTGTAATATCTCATCCTAGCTTGGCCATCCGTTTACTTGCTGCTGATATCAATATGTCACCCCTAATGTTTACTGATGTTCACTTTACAAATGACTTTTCCTAGCTGTCAGAATATCTGTCACCAGCATCTCTTCCCCCTCTTTGCCTCTCAGCCCCTTTAATAAAGATTAATATCTTCGAGGTTAAGCAAAAAGACCAGATACTACGTAAATGACACCATAGGTCTGATATTTAAACAAGATGAACACGTAATTGCTGAGATTATATGAACAAATTGGGTAATTCCCAGCCTAAATGAACACAGTGGGTTTTTGTGGGGTCAGTTAATATAAGAGCACACTCAAATGGATTGTGTATTGTGTAGGCATTTGGGCTTCTGAAGGTTCACCCACTGAAGAATTGCAGATGTTCAAAGCAAAAATTACTGAGTTTAGGTTCTACGGCTTCCCTGAAGTACTAATATGTTTAAAAGACATGCAGAATGGGGATTCTATAAAAACATTGCACATTGGTTTTCCATATTTATAGTCCACCAGTGACTTCTATATTAAACCGTTTCAGTCTATGAGTCCAAACAAGATTTTTCAGCCTGTCACTCCTGCAGCTCAACCTGGTATATGAAATGCTAAACGTGTTCTGTCTGCTTTGTACATCTTCCTTGTCAAACACCTGGAGTAATGATTCCAGAATGAATATTTAGCTGGCAATTTTATGGATGAAGCACAAACCCAGTTATTTTGGCTTTGCAATGCTAAGAGATGGGAATGTGTGTTTTGCTTTTCAATTGCAAGATGCAACTGGGAAGACGCAATGGAATAGATGATGGACTCTCCAATTTGGAGTTTCCTGCAGACCTCACAGCCTGGCTACGTGGATCATATCTAATGAAGGAGGGAAACACCTCAAAAGGAACTCCAGCATTGCTTCCTAACCTATTAACCTGGAATCCTTTACTTTTTGGCACTCCAGTTTTGGATATTAGAGCTCTCTGATACCAACAGCAATAATTCTGTGTATCCTCAGAGTTATGGCAGGTTTGACATGGATGAGCTGCTCAATTTGTGGTTTGTACCTCTGCCCCATTGGGAACTTGCACACAGAGGTTCTTCTACACTCTTCCAGGCACCAAACCACGGGGATTTCTTTGAGAGTGGTGGAGACCAGGCACAGGGTGCTGAAGGTCTAGGTCCTGCTGCTGCCTGGGAGGACCCAGACCCACCTCCCTGCACGTGGCAGTGTCTCCTTCTCTAGGTTGGTGGGTATTTTGGACGTGTGCACATGTATATATAGTGGTGATCTGGCTCCTTGCCATCCTTTTTATCCATTTTTATCTCCATCCTCAATCCAAATTGTTAGATTTAACTCTTAACCTCTGAGTAGAACCCTCCTCCCAATGTCAAAGGCAACATCCCCATTGGTGCCCATCCTACAGCCAACTCTTCGTTGTGTTGTGGACTCCAGCCCAGTGCTACCTGCGGTTCCCTGACTCCATGGGCATGGGACAATTCGAGAGGCAGATCTCACACAAAGGCACTGACCATCTTCCTCAGCATCACACAAAACCTTGCCAACACTGGCAAGCTGAAAAAAAACCCCAGTAAGTCTCAAAAGCTGATTTCTTGAATTGAGAATTGCACACGTAATTCCTTTCCAGTGCACCAACAAAACTATTGTGCTCAGAAGATGACTCTGAAACTACCTTTTTGTTGTATTTTGTACAAAGCAGGATTTAAAACCTGCAATAACCACCCAGTGATCTTATTTCCAGGAACTAGATGATTTTACAAAGAAAAAAAAGACACTCTGATGGATATTTTAGCAACCATATTACGAAGAAAAACCACATCTAAACATTCTAGGAATATTATAATATCCTCTAAAACCCACTTTAGTTTCATCTCGCAGAGATTGATATTTGTGCTATTTTAGCGTAGGGCACTGGTTTCCTTATACATACAATTGTTCCTTTCAACTATAACTAACTTGATTCTTCATGTGACAGGCTCTGAAACTAGGAAACCACAAAGAAATGTTACAATTCAGACTGCAGCAAGCAGAGGTCTCTCCAGCAAAGACATTATTTAACAAAATGATGGATGTGCATATTTATTTGCTCTGTGACTTCCATGTCAGGTTTGTCATCTTTCCTCAAATTACTAGTTAAACCAAGGTTTTGTGTTTTGTTTTGTTTTTGTTTCTGCTGAAGCCTGCAGGCTCAATATACCTTATAAAAAATCAAGCTGTAATTTATCTGCTCCATAGATCATGTGTAACAATAATCACTCTGGAGCCTGTGCTGAGTTCTGATGTCTGCCTTTGTTGGAAGAGATGTATGAAGTGAACAAAAAGCTTCCTGATTTTCATACTGTGTAATAAACCTGAAATATGGGGAGAAGTGAAACACGTATTTAAATTAAACCATGGAATCATGTCAGAGAAGGAGCACAGAGAAATACACACACCCAGAAACACACTGTGCAATGCCACAGTGTTATTTCTCTCACCAGATGGACCTCTGCAAGTTATGTGTAGTATAAGTCACATACATCCAGCAATTGAACTAGAAAAAAGCATTTTTACCCTAAGCTTGGACTCACCGAAATATGGTAACAGGCATTTTGCAGGAAAAAAACCCTTTGCTAATGCAAAAACACGTGGAAGCCTAAATGGGTCAATATTCACATATATAGACAAATAATAGCTGCAACAGCTAAGTGACACTTCACACTAAATTCACTGCTTGGTGTAAGTGCTTGCTTCACCTGTGTAGAGATAATTTTGGAAAGAAAAATTTAAATTTTTTTTTTGGTGGATGCTTGCAGAAGTTAAATAAAGAAGTTAAAACCATTAGATGAGCAATCTACAAATGGAAAATGAATCCAAAAATCTCACTGAAGATTGTTGTAGCTTGAATTCCCTCCGCACACCCACACCCTTGTGAAGACAGGGAATAATACTAATATCTCAAAATATTTTTTATTGCCCTGGGTGGGCAGTTCCCCCAGCTGAATTGCCTCTTGCAAGAGGCCCCAGAGTTAAGAACTGAATGTCATTTTTAAAGTCATATTTAGAGTAATTAAGTGATTCTTAACAGCCCTGTTCTGATCATGGGAGGGGGACCCTCCCCTGCTCCCCTGCCTCAGTGATGCCTGGGACTGTTCAGACCAAACTCATCTTGGGAGGCACTTCCCAAAAGCCTGAGGGCTGTTTAATCTGCAGCCCAGGGTAATTCTGATTTTGCCTCTAGCTCCCTAAAGTCTCTCTTGACTTTTTTTTTTTTTTCCTTAAAAAAAAACCCTAAATTACAGTGGCGTTGTCATTAAGAGCTTCAACAGAAGCCTGGAAGAAGAGATTAGCACATACCAGAGTGACAGGGCTGCTAGGAAAGGGAAAAAATAGACAACATCAGTGCAATGTACCATTAAAAGTATGGAGTGACAGATGACAGTTGGTCTGTGATGGGGTGATTCAGCTAAATGGTAAACAGAAGGGCGAGTTCTGATCTCGCTGATGCCAACATAAACCTTGGGTTGCAGAGGAGCTGCTTCACGTCTCCAGTACCAGAGTGGAGCCCATAAAAGCTGTGACTCAGCCAGATAATCTTCTGACAACTGTTAGTGCCGTGGTAAATATGGCAACGTGGCAGGCTGGAAAAGAGACTAAAAAAAGTTTCACTTCCACACTTCCAAAACAAAACCTTTCAGGGCTTTTTTTTTTGCCCCTCAAAACAACACTTAAAATCTGGATAGTAATAATAGAAGTGAAATGTTGAGGTAAAACGTTGAGTTTTTTTTTTCCCCCAGGTTGGATGATGTGTTTTGATTAAGGCCAAATTAATGAAGTTGATGAGCCAATGAGTTGAGTAGTTGGTTATTCCCATAACTCCAGTTCCCCTTGACTGGATCTGATGGACACTTTACACAACCATTAGTGGTGATGCAGTGGACAGACCAACCATTCACCTCTGCATCAGCTGGATGAGGAAAGGTGTTTAAAAGGAGATGTTTGCTAAGAAAACCTTCAGTGTTTCATTTTGCTTCAGAGAAAGGATCCCATCTAAAACATATGTCCCCACGTCGTGTGGGAAGGCTGCAAACACTAACGTGGGACCTAACAAATGGCAAATTAGAGCTGAAGTCTCATCAAGCCAAAGCTAAAACTCTCCCATCTTGCTTGCTGAGGATTCCTCACGAGGAAGCTGGTTGCTCTCTGATTTTAGCACTGAGATCCCTGAAGCTCAAAGGGATGGATTCAGCTGGTCCTGCCTCCTGGACTGCCCCTGGACTTTGTTTCTTCGTCCATTGGCACCACGTTGTTTGCACTTGGCAAATTACAGCCTAACCAACTCTAGGGATGTGGAGGTGTGTCATATTGCTTTGGTGATTAAAAGAACAAATTCCCTTCTTCATGTTCATGGTTTAACTTTGTGAGGTATTGACACTTCAGTCCACATAGTGCCTGGTTTCACTACCAAGCTACTGCAGCATCTGCAACACTAAAAATAAGCCATTTCTCATGAAAAATGCTGTATTTTTCACATTTTAGGTGGGCCAAAAGGCAGCTACACACAGAGATGAGAAGGTCTGAAGTTTGCTTCTGATGTGCAATGAAGCAGTTGGGATGTCCACCTGGAAACCCACCCTTCTTGGTGGGAAAGACCAAGAGAAGGGCTTGTCCCATGGGGAGGCCACGATGGCAGCTGGAGCTTGCAGCTCCTGAGCAGAAGTAGTCAGCTTATAGGAGAGCCACCAAAAGAATCACAGATTGTGGAATTACTCTTTGCTGAGATGGGAATCCAGATTTTATTCCTTTTATTCCATTTTATTTCATGTGCCATTCCAGCGTGCACAAGCAGATTATTCCCCAGCTACAAAAACTGAGATGCTGCAGTTGAAATGAACAAAACAGGCAACAGTTCAACATTCTCAGTTAAGATAATTATGTTAATATTAACGGGTATTAATTTCTGTTTATTTTACAAATATTGTATTAGGAAACTAGCTTTCAAATTCACACCTCACCAAATGCTTTTCAACAATGATTTGTTTCATTAATTTTATCAGCTGCATTCCTAATTTTTTTTTTTTTAGAGCACATTCTTTGCTGAGAGACATTAATCCATGACAGAGCATCCTTTTAGGACTTTTAGTCTGTGCAGAGGAACTGAGCTGATAAATGTTGGTGTGTAGGCTACACCCCCCCCCTTCAATTTTTCAATTTTCAAGGCATGTAACAAATTTCTGATTTTCATTTTTTGTTTTAAAGCTGTCTTGAAATTTTTCTGTGCATATTTTCTCACTGTTTTAACACAAGTACAAGCCCTCAACATTCAAATGTCAAATTATGTGTGATGTGGGGTAGGTAATAAACCCTATGGTGTTATTTTTAGAATACTTATAAAAATAACTAACATAGCTAAAGCTAATGTCTTAGTCAAATATTCAGCACAGAATTGGTTTTTAGCTGAACACAGTACCCACCATTCCTGAGTTTCTCACTAATAAATATAAAATGCCAGTGGAAAGTGAACAGGAAAATATTCTGCATATGCTAAATTGACCTTAGATTCAGAATGCAAAAATGCTTGTGCCACGTGTTTAGTTGGTTAAAGAAAATGAAGTGTATTAATGCTTACACCTGAATGAAAAACAAAACAGTGGACACATTGTTATTTCACAAGTTTTCCTCAAAATCTCAGGTTTAGAAGTGTCGTGGCCTTCTCTCTAATGGTGAGAGCAGAGAGGGGCAGCTGACACTAAATTCTGTTTCTGATTTTGTTCCAGCTTCATCCTTACTGAGAGAAGTGATCGTATCTGGAGGAGATGCTGCTCCCGGGCATTGTGATTTTGCCCTGGTGTCCCTTTATCCATCACAGGGGACATGGGTGGGCAACTGGCACAAGGGAGCAGAGACTGGTACCCTCCAGTGCAGCCAGCTCCAGTTGAGTTCTGTCTGGCACGTATTGTTCTTTAACACTTGGGTGCCAGTTGGCCTTATGTGCTGTAATCAGGTGGCTGCATACGACGTTACACCTCCCAGATGATAAATTCTTCCCCAAAAGGAGTGTGTAAAGCCCAGTCAGGGTTGGAGGTTTGCTGAACACACTTCCAGGTAAGGGTGAGTGCTGGGTGGGGGTTTTACAGGCTGAAATAACCTGTAAGAACACCCTAAAAAGATCACCAAACTGCTTTTTCTCTGCACTTCCCTGCCAGCTTGCTGTGAATGCTCCACTGGATGCTGAATTCCTCTGCTGAAAACTGGAGATGGAGCTAAAACTCAGGTCTGGTGATCAAACCTCCCTGCAGTGTGCCTGGCGAGCAGTGCCAGGGATGAATCAGGGTGGGGATGCCAACAGTGAAACATAAAACACAATAAAAATGGGTGCAGTTACATTTCATCCCCTCCTCCCACTTGCTGAGCCAAATTTCTTTCTCCTTCCAAATGCAACTCAAACCCAATGAAGTCGATAGCAAAACCAGTTGACCAGACCTTGCCTAACCTCTTGGCTTGTTCAAACCAGGCAATGCTGTTGAGTCAACACGTGTCAGTTTACCTTCCTCTCTTTCCCCAAAGCAGACAGAGAATCCCATTTTCATATTTCTTTCCCTGGACCTTGGCCAGCTGAATAGAGGTCAGATACATCAAGCTGGGTCTAAACTACAGGAAAAAGATGAGCTGCATTTCAACCTTTTCCTCTGGCAGAGTGACAATATAATTCATGTTTATATTCCTGCCTTTGCTACCGTCCTGCTGTTTGACCTTGGGAAAGTCACTTCATCTTTTTGGACCTTCATTTCTCCTCCAGCTTGTTTCTTTTGTATTTAGACTAATGCAGGATGAAGATAAGCTAACATCTATAGAGCAAAGTGTGGCTTATGCTGGGCATTTGCATTGCTACCACACAGGGCTTCCATCTCCTGGAACTGAGTTCTCGAGCAGAAGTTAAGGGAAATAACAACAGCACAAATTCCAAGCTATGGGATAAATGTAAAGCAACGCACTGTCTCCATGCATGCATTGCATTTTCGGTATTCCTTGCATGTTTAAGATGACTCAGAGGAATTTTTTTCCCAACCACCCAAATTAGCAGGCAGCCTCTTTCATGCAAAGCAGCGCCGTGCCCACCAAATCTGCCAGGCAGCAGGAACAGCAAAACGCCTGCTCTGTGCTGACCTGGGATTGAATTTGTTCAGATTAGACCAGGAGCTGAGCAAACTTGAAATGCCTTCGTTTGAGTGAAGCTCTCATTTTTATGGAGATGTTTGGCTGTCTTCAGATCTAATTTCAGGATTCAAATGCTCCAATTTCCCCATAAGAATGTGTTCAAACACCGCTTGACTGCTATTCTTCTCCCCGGCTGCAGAGCTGGGGAGTCATCACGTCTGATGAGGATTCATTATAAAGTTGACAATTTGCCCCTTCCCTTCAGAAAAACTCCTCAGAGCTTTGTTCCTTTCAGCCCACACCGGCTCTCATCCGAAACCTTCCCTGCTGCTCTGAAGAAACTGCAAATATCTGAACTGCAGGGTTAAACCCATCCTCGCCCCCTCCAAACAAACAAGCCAGTAACAAAAGAGTGAAAAAATGATCTCCATGATATGGCAATGAATGGCAACAGCTTACAGGTTAATCAGCAGCAGAAAACAAATCCCAACTGCTCACACCACCCTGAAGTCAGAAGAAATAGAGAGATAAAGGGAGAATATGGATATTGGGAAAAGAGGCAAGAGCAGGAGATGTTTGCCCGCTGTGTGAAGGGCTCTCAGAGCCCTGTCCAGCCTGATTAACCAGATGACTCAACTTTTAAACACCCCACAGTGAGTCCCCTGGGTGCCAGCACCCCCCCTGGGGTGGAGGGCACCCATCCTCATGCCCCTCCATCCCCGAAATGCCAGCGGAGGGAGGACAGACCCAACCCAACCCAACCCAACCTTCGGAGCCCCTGATCCCCTTTAGACCCATCACTTCCCCAACGCTCCCTTCCTCCCCGTGACAACTAGTTACAAAACCAAAGGTGAAGGATTTCTTTTTTTCCCTTTCCTACGATTTCCTCCTCTGGCTCTCCCTGGTGGGGAAGGAGTTAAAGCCATTATCTGCTGGCTGTCCGCGGCAGCTCCCCAGCCCTGCTGTGCTCCAGCCGAGCTGCATCCTGCACCCCTCGCACTGCAGCACTGCGCAGTGCCCCGACTGCTGGAGTTGCCTAATTTGTGTGTTTTCACTCGAGGCCTGCTGATTCAATCATTTGAAAGATGCCCATTTCTTCCAAGCCAGGGATTTTATGACTCTAAGGATTAGAAGCTGTTATCCCAACAAACCCTGGAGCTCTATATATTCTGATTTTATGGTAAGCTTCACTAATAAACTGTTTAAAACATATGCTAATTGTGTTTATTGTATTCTTTAATTATCATATGTATCATTAAAGATGTACTATCCCGTTTGGAATCCTAATACCTAATGCCCTCCCTTTTTTTTTTTTTCCCTTTTTTTACCGTTGCACCGTGCTGCATTACTTTAAAAAAAGAGAGAGGAAAGGAACTAGAGAAATCTATATTTTAACAAGAAAGCCTATTTTCAATTTTCATTGTTTATTTAAAAGTAGACTCTTTGAATTTAATTTGAAATCTCTCTGCTGGAGAAAGGCAGGCAAGGAATGACATAACAAAACATGGCATTCTGTCTCTGTGCATTTGATTCCTTAATTTATGTTTTAAATACGCCTCCCTATAGTCTATTAGGCTTAGTTTCCTGTTTTCAGACTGCTCAAAATGATAATTTGCCCAGCCGAGATGGGTTACAAAAAAGATCAGAATAATTGTCCCCTCATTTTTCTTATAGCTCATTATTCTTATCATACGTACACACACTCACATACACACTCCAGCACGTGCATAATAAATAAGTGTATTATGTATATGTACACACACCCGTGTATACATATGGATATTTGCACTTATTCTCATGCCAATTTTTTCCCAATTAATTAAGAGGTATTTTTTCCAAAAAAGAGATACTGGTTGTGAGCAATTTTCCCTCTTTTAAAGAGTGATCTTGATCCTGGATGCGGTTTTATCTTGTCCCTTTAAAATGAGGGTTTAAAATGCAGAATAAAATCCTCCTATTTAGCACTCACAATATATTCCTCTCTACTGACCTGCTCCCAGAAGCAGACACAACATCTCCCAGCCCTGTTCTCTATGCCCTGCCTTGCTTCCTCTCTTTGCTGGTTTGGTTTGATTCTTTTATTTCTATCTTTTTTTTTCCCCCCACCTGGGAAAATGAGTTGGCATTAAACATCAGGGTGTTTCACCCACTGCTGAAAAACAAAAACCCCAAACCTTGAGCCTTTTTTCAGCTGGGCAGGTCAAGGGAAAGGAACGAGGAGAGAGAGAGACGCATGCGCAGGGAGATGGGCCCTTGGTCATCAATATTGCAGATGAGAAGAATAAATCTGTGCAGACACACACCAGCAAAATGTGGCCACGCGTGTTCATCACAGGCTCCTTCTTCCTTAGCAATAGGTCCTGAGCATCCACGTGCTCCAGCCTGGACCTTAAAGTCCTTTTCCCCCCCCCCCCCCGTTTGAGGGACGCCCTGGGAAAACAATGAATATCCCAACACAGACTTACATTTTGATGCAAAAAACTAAAACTTCACTGCTGGCAGAGAGCGAGTTTGCTCTCAGGAATTTATCTATCAGACTATTTTTAATTTTAGTTGGTGAAGAATATTTCCTTTAGATACCAGATGCTAATGTCACATCAGGAATGAAACCACTTCTGCAAATCGAGGAATGTTATTTGCATTCACTCATTGAATATAACACTGAAAAGGGGCAATGCTGCTCTGCATTAAAGTCCAAAATCCTATTTCCAGGCAAAAGAGAGTGTCTGCTTGGGAAGCCAAGCCATGGTAAAACAATGGTCTTCGATATAATGTTAAATAAGTATCACTGGGCCAAAAAAATTAAAAAACCCCATATAATTCTGGTTTCTAAATAATGGCAACCAACAGCCTAACATCTTCATCACCTAACACAGAACTTAATCTCGGGTCAGATTCTCTTTGTATGGGTGCTGGGTTAATTTGGAATAAGCTGTCTGCACATTTGTTATCCTTTTTCACTTGCTGGGATCACTGAGAGCATCATTAATTGTTTGGTTTTGCCTTTTTGAAGATTCAGCTTGCTGGTTTGACACCTCAGCCACAGGTATAGCTCGAGCTGCAGGGAGAAATAGTGTCAAAAAAACCTATTGTGCTTAGAGACATCTCAGCCATGAGCAGATCAAGGCTGATTTTACCCCGTTTCTGTGGGTTCAGTATTTCCCTCCAGCACAGGCGTGTTGGTGTGTCTGGGGGATGCTGATGAGAGCACATCTCCACTGCCAGCACAGATCTGCCCTTGCTGCAGCCCCTGGAGATGATCATTTTTTCCACAGCCCCAAACAAATTAAAGCATCACCCTCTCCCCCTATTATACTAATGGATTTTATGCTACTTTTAAAATTACGCTGTTTTCAAACATGAATGCATTTGAATGTCAGACTCTAGTACCCAAATATAAATGTCAAGACCTCTGTACATCTCTGGCATGTAGGAACTAATTTAATCATCTCAGCGAAGCGATTTCAGTTCAGACAATCACTTTGTGTGAGTGGAAGGGTTATGAAGAGGGTGCACAGTCGCAGCAGAGTGCTTAGGCACTATTTAGGGCCACGTTTTTCTATAAAAGAAAACCAAGGTGGGTATTTGTTCATGGGTGGAAATTCCCAACCCCTGCCCAGATGATGGGAACTGGGGTAATTGTATCTCGGGTTCAGAAAAATGACGTGTGGCACCGAGGGATGTTAAGTTTCCATTTATTGGGGGAACAATGGGAGGAAAAGTGAGGGGAAGTGATTTTTTTTTTTCTCCTTTGGTTGGAGAGGAAGAGATCCCTGGGAAGGAGAGGACACCAGGACCCTGTGCTTCGACTCCCCGAGCTGGGGATGGTGCTGGCTGCGCACATGGGTAAAGTGAATACGGGAGCAGAAGCAGCTGCAGCTTCACGTATGGGCTTTGGGTCTCCTAAAATTCAGCTCTGATGGTTTTGCTCCTCTTTTTTCACATGCTGCTTTGGAAAAAAGGCAGAGGCAGCACAGGCAGGATTTTTTTTTCCAAGGGGTGACTGCTAAACAGGACGAGCAGAAGGAGCTTGTTCTGTGTGTGGGCCAGCTACCCACAGCAGTCATGTTATTCAACCATAACCCATGTCTTCCATCTCTCTTAGGAGGAAGGAAAGCTCCTCCTAAATTTCTGGAGGAGTTCAGATCAGCTCCAGGCCACTGCTGTGCAAAAACTCTCATTGGGGTGAGCAGCAGGAGCACAATGATTGTGTGGGAAAGACCAACTAGCATCACATCTGCTTCCTGGGGTTGCTGGAGGATCAGAGAGGCTTATAAGGAGGTGGCGTTGTTAGATAAAGATGAGAAAGAGCAAGGGGAAGGGTGGATCAGAACATGGAGACCCAGCATGGGGAATGGGATCACAGAGGGGGCTACAGGGCTAGTTTGGGATCACAGATTGAAGGATGAGCATCGATCCAGCTGTCTGCATGAGGAGGAATGTTTGACAGCATCCTTCCCCTGACCATGCCATCACCTCCCAAAACCCGGCCTGGCACAGTGTGCACAGGAGCTAATCCAGTTGCCAATGAAGTCTCTGGGAATAAGCATGGATTCAGCACTGATTACATTCTCCTATTTTGGATTTAAAACTTTCCACTCTAATTCTGTCTTCACCACTAGCAGGATTAAAAAGTTAGAACCAGAACACTTTTGCTACTGTTTCAAGCTCCCCTAAACAAACGAAAAGAATAATCAGAAGTGCAATCCATTTTGGAGAGCTTTGGTGAAAGAGGCTTAATTTGTCAGATTACTTGTTACAATTAGATGCAGGAGAGATGATATCAAATTATATTAATAGCTCTACCATTTTGTGGTAGTATGAAAACTGCCCAGCCTTGATAATGAAAACATGCACAAGTGAGCTTTGTAAAACTATCAAAAATCAATCCGATGTGTCAAGCTGAACATATCAATGAGACAGTCTGCAGTCAGAGGGTTTTCTTATGAAGTGCTGTCAACAGTCAACGCTACACTCATCTGCTCCGTCCGGCTCCGCTAAGTGGAAAGATTTCTCTTTTTTTATAACCCAATAGAAGAGAAAGGAAAACCAGGAAAATGCGAGCCACGGTAATTCATCTCAAGTATCCTGAAGGACAATTAGTAACAAAGGCTAGCGGTGGTGAGCCTGCTCTTTGGTGTGGTTTGGAGATCCGGGGCTGTAATTATTGAGCCATCCTGCTGAAT
>NW_008630634.1:44915-63449 GCF_000691845.1 Merops nubicus
GCCGCGTGGCAGCGCGCCGGTTGAGCTCTTGTGTAAATGAAACGTCGGGCTGGGGGGACAGGGGCTGGGTGTTTACCCGGGCCTTGGTTAGCTTGGAGGGAACAATGCCTTTCCAATCCATGCAAGACATTTTAACAGTGTTGTTGGGATCTTTCGGATCGGTTCGGAGGCTGGGAAAGGAGGGTGGAGGAAGGAGGGAGGAGGAATTGCCCCCGCGCCGTGCAGGTGTGAGGCTGGTGTGCACGTTTCCAGCCCTGCTCCCCAGTGGGTGGGCTCTTCCCAGTTGGAGCATGGACCTTGGTGCTGGCAGAGCTGTCTTTGAAGCAGTCGCCCCGGAGCAGAGCAGTAGGATCACGGCACAGTCCTGGCTGGCTGGGCAGGTGACATGTTTTTGCACTGACTACACATTTTTCTGCCCAAAGGTCTTCAAGCCTCCCCCTCATGTTGCCTCGAGTGTGGATCTTCCTAATTTGCAATGTTAGGGTTTGTCCCTCTCCCTGTTCCATCATATTTTCACCCTTTTCTCCCATCTCTCTCAAATAGAAGCCTCAACCCAGCTCAAGTTTTTCAGCCTTCCCTTTAAACTCCTGTCCAGCTTCTCACAGACACGTGTCTATTCTTGTCATGTCTTACTTCCTCCTTTCACAGCAGAAATATTTATCAAACTGCTCTTCAAACCTGCCAGCAGCTTCACTTCTCCCTTCAATTTACCCAGTACTCTTCCTTAGATTGCAAAATCATCCCTTCCCCCATGCTCCAAATGAACATTCAAGCTCGAGCCAAGGATGTGTTGGGAGAGTTTTGTGGGTTCGTGTCCAGAGATCAGGGACTCTATCAGATTTTGATTTTTATTCAAAGGTATTTGCTCATTTTCTCACCAGCTGCAGATATTCCAGCCTTGGACACTGTTGCTAAGTGGGGAAGGGACAGGTAAGCCCAGCACCTTGTTTCCAGCTGCACACCAGAAGAGCAAACCCGCCCTGCCAACGTATTTATGGAAATTTACTTTTTGCCCATGTGTAGCCCATAGTGCTCATCCATTCAGGAACAAGGTAAATAAATACCTGTAGAGCACACCTTAGTTTGTGCTTATTTTTGTTGCATCGGTGTCAAACTGCCCCAGTGAACAAAGCAGCCCAGCCTGGAGAAGACAAGTGACAAGAAGACTATCCAAACGTTTGGGGAATGTATTTGCTCTCTTCACTTACACCTTGTTCAAACACACTTCTGCAGCCAAACTGTTCAACATTAATTCCCCCATCACGAGATGATGCACGCCCTCCCCAGACCCTGATGACACCGAGGCTGCTGAGATGCCCAGCTCCTGCCACTCAGCTCTGAGGAAGAGTTTCATCCCTTATTTCTTCCTCCAGCCCCAGCAGCTCCTCAGCCACCCAGCAAAGCCGAGCTGGCTGCTGTAGGCTGCTCGGGGCAGGCACTTCCCTCCCCCTTAAACCACCACGATGCAGACTCTGCAGATGTAATTGATTAGTAACTATCAGCTAATTACAGGGTAATCACATGATTATTTTTGCTTTGCAAACTGAATAGTTGTCACGAGATTGAATAATTGTGCGGGGCAATTTTACACGGAGGCACGTCCTGATGCTGAGTAAAACCAGGTAATCTAAAGGCTGCATACAGCAGGTAGGATTCTTTTATTCCTATCACTGTACAGGTCCAGAGTGCACGTCATTGCCTCGTGTGCTTCTAAAAGGATATTTGGCTCCTGTGCCCTGAAGTAGAACTGGAAGATAAGAAATTGCTCTACCAGCATTACTAGAATTAAATGCAAACCCCGAAACCTTTGACAAGGCAGCATCTCTGCAGCTCTGCCAGCCCCAAGGGGAAATGCAATGTTCTGCTCTCAGGAGGAGGGTTTGGGCTGCTCCTCTCTCAGAAAGGAGGGAGAGGAGGAGAACTGGAGGCAGGGACACACAGCAGGAGCAGGCACAGTTAACCCCAAGGACTTGTTTGCCTGCAGCCCACGTAGCCACTGCAGACACATCATTGCCCCTGCAATCAAGTGCAAGCGTTTCATTCTCCTCCCAAAGCCTGGTCCCAGCACGTAGGTCCAATGCTTGGACTAATTCATCCCTTCCTAGCTTATTAAAACTTCAAAATCCCAGCAATGCAACCCAAATATTTTCACAGATGGATTGAACATTGCACCAGTAAGCAATCCAAAGAAATTATTTTCTCTGTTGGCAGTTTGGTTTGAAAGGCTCTCTAGCTTCTGAATATCTCTTTCCTTAAACATTTTGAGCCATTTTCAACGTCACTGATTCATATTAATCAAATACTGAAGTTAATATTGGGTTAAAGCTGGAGAGATCATATTCTCTTCAGGCTTTCAGGATTGTGGCATCAAACCTGTGGGGTAAATGCTCCCATGGAAAGGACTGTATTTTCTAAGTTTAATGGAAATATGAATGCTTCCCTTGCCAGGGGATTCTAAAGCTTCCTACATTTCAGAATTCCTGCAAAAAAACCAACCCTGTAACTACTGAAATAAGACTGACTAGGGAAAAAAAATCACACTTCAATGATTTAGAAAAAATAATATCAAGAACCAACATACATCTGAATTAAACAAATACTTGTATTAAGTCTGACATTAGAAGACTCATTTCTATACAAGCCAGGAGCTATCAGAACATACATGGGAGTATTTTGATTTTTGTTTTTAACCAGGAAAACTTAAGAGAAGAAACAAATGCCATAAGCACATCCATGAATGTATGGGAGGATGGTTCAGATCCTCAGCTGATGGAACAGCCTCCACTTTTGGTTGCAATAGAGATACAAGGATTTAATCCAGCTGAGGCTTCAGCTCATTCTATGGAAATATTGTCGATGCCAAGTGACTGCTGGGCACTAACTGGGAAGGAAGGAAAGAAGATGGAGCAAGGAGGCTTCATATCTTTGTATTTCTCCAGGAAATAATGAAGGAAACATATATAGACTATATCTGTAAGGCCATGCTGCCGTCAGAGGGTTTGAGTCCAAGAAAAACAACTTGAGCTTCATTCTTGTGCTATAAAATCCACAGAAGCTGACACTGGAGGCTCCAAACGAACTAAAAACCATTTCTTTGCAGGAAAAAGATCTCACAGAATGAGTTATGTTGGTTTTTCATGGAGCCTCACTTACACACAGCCCAATTTAAAGATAGAAACAAGGGAAAAAGAAAATTCTCTGGATATTGTTTGGATTCTATTGGAATATTTTTGCTCCCAGAAAGTAATCTATTGGTAATGTCGCATCTGAAATTAATTTTGAGTGAAACTAAACATCACACTCACTGATCTGAACTGGAAGAACTGGGACATTTCCCAATTGTTTTCAAAATGCCCCCTGGTATCTCCCCACCATCTATTTCAGTGTGTATAGAAAAGCTTTCTATAGTTTCCATGCATTTTTTTTTTTTTCAGTTTTTTTTTCAAGCTTTCTTTAGTTTCCAGGTATAGATTTTTGTAACTGGAAAATATATGTATCATGAAAACTTTTTTTTTAAATATCTCTGGATTTGAAGATCTCTGTGCTTCAAAGAAGAACTGCATTAGAAGTAGAAAGAAAAGGTTGAAAGCTGTAAGTGAGGAAAAAGAAAAAAAAAGGAAAAAATCAGGGTCACCTGGTTACAGTCAGACAAAAGCCACATTTCAAAAAAATGTACCCTGTAATTTAGTCAAAATGGAAAGGATGGGAAAAAGGTCAATATTGTTTTAAATGAGACTAACAGCTTCCTTTATGTAATGGGTGAACTCCAGTGTGTTTCCGGATGATTGGCAATTTAGCTGCTCGGGGGGAAAAAAAAAGGTTAAACTTATCAGCACACAAAAGTGCCAGCAATTTATTTCTGTCACTTTCCTACAAATTAACCTATTTTAAAGGCGTTCTGAACCTCATCAGCAAGCCCAGGTGTGACTGGGAATGAGGGTCACCACCAGGTCCACGTGCACAGGGGGGAACGTGACAGCAGCCCTGGGAGGTGGCAGCCACGCAAAGGAAGATGAGTCTGATGAGGACAGGGCTTGTATTTACCAAAAGGAGAAGAAATATTCAATGCTTTCTCAATTGAGCAGGGTTTGGTCAGCCCAAGCACTCACGTGGACCCTGAGGTCTGGTGTTCTGCATCTGTCTGGAAGGTGTACAGGGTGGAGGCTCCAGGGCTATGAGCTTGCACAGTTCTCCATCAGAAAATATCTAAGGACCTGGGTCCTGCACTGGCCAACCCCTGGCTTTTGAAGGCAAAGAATATGGATAAGCAGAGAAAAGTGTGTCTCTGACCCTGTCCCCTCACACACCTTTGCTCATCCAGCTCAGAAACCTGGCCATCTATGTGCACGTAGCTGGGTTTCTTAGGCTGTCATCTCTAGAGACAGCACGAAGGAAACGGCTTCTCCTGCAGCCACAGCATCTGTCTGCTCTGCTGGACGTCTGTCCATGGTGGTGAACAGCTGTATGGACAGACATAAGGTTGGGGTCCCACCAGTGACAGTCTCAAGCAGAGGGGTGGCACACAGCTTCTCTGTGTCCCCAGGAATGCAGGTTTCCCATCACCTTGTTTTCTCCCAGAGCAGCTATTGATCAATCCCCATTGATTTTTCTCATGAGACTGGCTTGGTTTTAAGCTGCACCCTTCACTGCTGGGGTGTCTCAGTGGAAGGACACAGCAGGGCTGAGGAGGGGACAGTTGGCAGCAGGGGTTGGGATGGGCTCCTGGTATCACGGCTGCATGGAAATGGGCTGGGGAAGCTGGAGAAAAGGTATGGATGGAGCCAGGGAGGGGGCTGTGTGGAAAAGCATGTTCTAACCCACCTCCAAGAGCCCCTGGAAGACACAGGTCCCCACGGAGGGGGAGAAAAAAGTCAGAGCAAGAAAGAACAATTTTTTTTCCATCAGCTCGTGTGAGAGACATGGGCTTATACAAGAGACACCAGCTTAAACGAGACCTTTAGCATTAACATTTTCAAACAACAGTTGGTCTTCCCTTTCCATGCTAATTACAGCCTTTCTGAAAGACCAGAGCAGGGCCTCCTGTCACCCTGTGTGTACCAGGGCTGGGCAAGGCTCTCTCACACAGCACTCTGCAATTTCAACAGAAAATAGCATAATTAATTTAAACATAATAGCTACAATTTTCAAGGGGACCAACACGACAGGCCAACGGATTAAGGCTCCTGAAATACTTGTGCCTAGAAGTTTCCATGGCTTTGGTGTTGAGAAGTGTGGTAGCACCAATCTTCATGGCAAGGTGCTCTGAAAAGTGAATTTTTTTTGCCTGGTGCTTCCTCTCCAAGGGAACATTAATGGCCTTGATCTAAATCACTCAGTCTTATGACTGATAGTGGTTTTCCCTTTAAAACACACCTCGTAGATGAAGCAGCATCTTCCCAGATCTACATATTTTTGGGTGTTGATTTTAAATACAAGGATGTTTGACTGGCTGGTCCACTGTAACAAAACTCTTAAGAGTTGCTCCAGATACATCCACTGGTGAATCTGCCAGTGAGTTAATCAGCAAAAGGTGATTGACACAGTGATATTTTGATCTTTAGGATTTCCATGAACACTCATGGGCCATTTTCCTTCTCTGAGCATTTAAAACATTACCATCGACGGGTCTCCTTCATACCCAGATTACAACTACTAACTGCACGACAGCAAAATGCTGATATTAAATTAACAGCAGAGGCCCCTGTAAAATTTGCAGGAGTATGACTTCAATTCAGATCATTAAAATATTTTCACTACTTCTGTTTGATCCTTAATGCTTGTTTTCTTGAATCCCTGAAATAGCTGTTTTTACCTGCTGCTACAGGCACCATTACACCTGCCCTCACCTCTTGTGACACAACACTTAATCTCATGATTAATCCCATAGATTATCAAGAAAAAAGACTGAAAATATGATCGATTTGCAAGCAGCAGGGGGGAGCCTTTAAAAGGTATCTTCTAGATCTAATTAATACAGCTTAATTATCTTTTGATAAAAGGGGCGGTCATAAGAAGATGTGATGTAAGCAGCATCAGGAGGAATGGGCTGCAGATTTCCAGCAAAGTTTTCAGGATCAGGTAAAGTGCCTGGTGTAGGCAGCTAGAAAAGACCATTTTAGGACTAATACCAGGAAGGCTGAATTTTCCCTTGCTCTTTTTCCCCCCTCTGGTATGAGATAGTCAGGTGGCAGCTCATGTTAGCAAAATATTAACTTCCAGAGGCCTTTAATAATGGCCTTCAGTGATCCTAGAAACGCTAAGAGGAACAATTTTGCAGTCTAGGGTATTTGAATCAGTAGCTTTTCATTTTGCAGTCGAGGCATAAATAGCCATTGTATCCGCTGAAATTATTTTGATCAACTTATGTATTCACCAAGTGGTGTCACTACCACCGTTCTCTCCATCTCGGTGCTGGAGGAGCTGAGATTCGAAGAACTTGACAGGATAATTAAGTATGAAAGCAGACTGGATTTAGCAGGACCCCAGTGAGTCAACAATCCTGATTGTTTCATCATCTCGGCTTTGTGCTGTTCATATCTTATCAGATTAGATAACAATCTGGTAGAGCTAGGAGTTGAATTACCATGTTGAACCACGCAGTTAGACCACATGAAAAACATCAATACACATTTAAATAAACCCATTTTCCAACTCAGATAAGAAATGGCCAACCTCTACAAATCAAAGGCATATCCTCAGGCTAAAATAAAGAGTGGTCTGATTACCTATTCAGTCATATCAAAGTGCAACAATCAAATGCTATTGCCAATATGACGCAGAGGGTCTTGTAGCAGAGTGGCACCAGGACTGTCTCGTGAAGGCAAATTTCAGAGCTAAAGTTCACGGGTGGTGAATTTCAAAGGTGAGGGAAGGATGTGGCCAGGTAGCTCCCACAGAATTGAATGCTTTCAGTGTCTCAGAGCCCCCTTCTCTTCCACATTCCTCCCTGAAGCACTCACAGGGCTGTCCTCAGCTTCCAGTGCAGAAGCTCGGGGGGTCTGCAGGCAGCAGGTCCCCCTTTTTCTAACTTCTTTGTTACCCTCCCTGGGCACATAGTCTCCTTTACCAGCTCACGGCCATAGGACCTCTTGTTCCTGCTGCCTCTCAAAATGACTCATGCTCTCCCAATAGTCCCATTTCACATGTTTTCCCACTGGAGACTCCCCACCCTCTCCCCAGTGCCACTTGCTGATGCAGGTGGTGAGATGTAACCTCCTGGGAGGTGGCTGGACCATGGTACCTGCAGGAGATTTTCCTGCAGCATCTCAGGAAAGGGTAATAGGTGACAGGCTTGGAAGATCTGATCAACTTGTGAGGTCACACAGATGCTCTCACATCCCAGGCAGCATGCTAGGAGCAATGGAGACCTCCCCTTGGAGACCTCTCACCCTTCCCTTTTTCCTTTTTCTACCCTTCTTGTCTATAACCATATCAGAACTGACCAGAGTTTCTCCTTGCACGGAGGTAAATTTTCCCAAGTGGCCCTGTCTTTAAAAGGCTCTCATTAAAAGGGTCGCTCTCTATCTTTGCCCCTTTTTTTTCTCTCTCAAAATCTTAAAACACAGGACTCCATCACTTTGATCTCATATTTCCCTTTCTCAGTAATGCCATGGCATGGGTAATTCCTCCTCTCTAGCAGGGATTGGGGGACTTGAAGGGCCAAGCTGTCCCACCCCATTCACAGGGCTGGGAAACGTATCAATGCAAATAGAATTATTTCTGATTTGTCTTGGGTTGCAAAAAGAAATAAGCCTAGAGAAGTTCAGTTTGAGATGAATTCCTAGCCCTTTTAATCACAGCCACAGTTTCTACCACCCTGCCATATCCTGATGCCACGTGAGAGCTGGGTGAGATCCTGCGTTAGGAACCCTGTTGCTGAGAATTAATATCGAACTGAAGAAAATGAAACAGGAATCAATTTTCTTTAAGTACTACCAGTCATTCCCCTTCCTTCCTTCTCCTTTCCCCACCCCTCGCACATTATCCTCTGATCTTTTATGCAGCTATTTGCAAACTAACCATTAGTTGTCAGTCTCCAGCCATGCACGGCTGAGCTGGCAGCCAGAGCCTCCCACGGCTGCTCCGGGAAGGACTTGGCTTCTCTGAACTCCCAGGAGCCTGGAGAGCCCACACAAGGACACGTGTGACCCACTGGAGCAGGGAACCACTCTCCTTAGTCAAGAATAACTGGAAAGAACCGAGTGACAATCCCAAACCTGAGCCCCTCTCTTCCTGCTCTGCTTCCAGCCCCCAAGCAGCCAGCTGATGGGCAACCCGGCCAAGCAGATGAGCTGGTTTCCAACTGTGGCACCGAAATCTGTCGTGGCATTGCCAAGGTGGAGGGAACAGCAAGGGCTGAAGCAATGATGTGCTGTGGGAGCCTTTTGTGCTTTAGTTTTAATCAGTGGAAAGCAGAAAGATTTGGGGGAGAAGAGGGGCGTTAGATACTTTTTCCTCACATTTGGGTAATTATTTTTAAAGTTTCCTTTGCTGAAAACCCTTTTTGATCACGACATTCTGAGAGAAAACAGTGCAGGTTGCATATATTTCCCAGAAACATTTAGATTTCAGTAAAATAGCCCATTGCATTTTATATATTTTTTTCTAAACTGAAGAACTCTCTGCTGGGCTTGCTCGGAAGCTCTTTGGCTGCAGATGAGGTCCCAAAGCACAGAGTATCTGCAAAGGTCCAGAGTAAATAGACCCTGGCTTGGCGTTGTGCATCACCCTCCTGCTGGAATGACCAGTCTGCAAGATGCGATTGGGGATGGTTATAAATAGGGGCTGTGGATTTTCTGGGCACCCATCTATAAAAAGAGCAGGTTGTAGAGCAATAGGACAGGGAAGTGTAAGAGCAAAAATACTTTTGGTGTGCTGATGCTGGAAGAAGATGTGTGAATAAACCATACTTGATCTGTTAAACTGTTATCTGTTCATGGCTTATATACCCTTCAGGACATGGTTCATCTGACCAGGAATGGTCAGAGAACAATTTCCCTCAAGGAGCACAGTGTAAGCTCTGAGAATAATTGATTTTTTGACTGGTGGCCAAGTTGCAGGGATGTGTGCAACTCGACTTCATTTTGGGTCAAACGGGGCATGTTGTTCAATCCAAAACAAAATGCCTGAGTCCTAAACTTTCCTTTAAAATAAGATTTAGCCAGAGATGAAAACAGGAGTTTGAAGTTTTTGAAGTATATAATTGAGGTAAAATTTAAAAAAATTCTATGTCAATGTTTTAACCTTTGTGAGTTAAAATGATTTATGAATTGGAGCCATATTTAGTGAACGGTTTTTGATTAATGTTGAATCCGATTTCTAGTGACTTAACCATCCATCCAGCGCATTCTGGGACACTCAGTTGTGACAGAAACTGGAGAAAAACCCAATCCAAAAGTCACAGTCGGCTTTCCAAGGACAGAGGAGGAGGAATTGAGCTCCTGGCTCCAGGTTACTTGAAGGGTTTCCTCTGTGATGCTTGCAGAGCAGACACTCGGAGCTCTGTTCAGCAGCGTGTGAACTCCCAGCCCTTCATTCTCCTCTCATTTATGGGTGTTGGCATCATAAACCAACATTTTCCCTCCCAGCTCCCCTCGCACCCAAACGTGATGCAGGTGCAAAGCCAGGAGATCAGTCAGCTCCTCAGTTCCTGTTTTTTTTCCCCCCAAGCTTTCCAGGGTGTCCTCATTCGAAGCGGTGGCCCCGGGAGGTGATGCAGAAGAGAGCATCCTCGGAGCCTCTCAGGCTGCTTTTTGGGAGGCTCTTCAGGGTCTTTTCCAGCCTAAATGATTCAATGATTTGGAGTTGGATAATCTGGCTGTGCAGCTCCTTTGGGCTGTCAGACCTCGTTATATCCCCCAGGACTACTAAGGTTAGAGAGACATTTTTAAAACAAGGGGCAAGATACCAAGGAGATAATTATGGATGGGAAACAGAGATTTTTATTTTTTTTTTCATTTAAAAATGTATTGATATATACATTGATGACCTAAACTGACAAGCTGTGCTTGAGAAAGGAGTAATTGCATCTTTAATAATATTAAACCTGACACCTGCCTCGGCCGATAACACGCAGTCCTGACACTACTTAGCTAACAATTAGGACACATGAAAAAGATGAAGAGGAAAACAGTATTAAACTGAATCTGCATTTTAAAGAACATAAAAATAAAAAGGAATACTGTTAATTGTCTAACGCTTTGTTAATTTGATCAGGCAAGCAATTTAAAAATAGCTTGGGTTTTTCACCGAAAAAGGAATTAATTAGGATTTCTTCCTGAATCCCATATAGGAGAAAAAAAAATATTTAGGGCAGCCACAGTGCTCTTAGAAAGGCTGTTTATTAATAAAAGCAGAAAACCCCAATGCTAATTGGTACCATAAGCACAATTAGAAGGGATGTTGTCCTCCATTTAAAAAAGAACAGAGAGCTACATAGCTGAAGGATATTATTGCAAAATGATGAACTGTTCAAAGGTAGGAGTGAAAAAAGAGGGTCTTTAATGGTAAAATGCCATGTTATCTTGTTTAAATGGCACAACTTTACAAAAGATGCCATAACATTCCAACCTTTTAAAATGTCAGTATTAAAAAACACGTACCACAAATAGCTTCTTTATACACTTTCCCTTTTTTTCCCTTTCTCTCTTTTTTTTTTTCCCCTCTCCATTTATTTTTTTTTTTTTCCTGAAGGGCTTATGTAGATCTTGCAACTTCAAAGGAAAAAGGGAAGGAAACAGCAAAGATGGTTCAAGGTGATCTTGAGTCTTGTAAAACGTCAATAGATTGAGAAGCAAATTTGGCTTTGCAGGGTTTCTTTCCCTCCGTGTGCCTGTTTGGCTGTGTTTTAAAGAAACCCCACATCCCTCCTGCCAGCTGGGTGTACGTTGTCTCCAGCACTCAGAGTCTGAAATGGGAGGTCCTCACTCTGCTGGGCTCATTCCCACCTTGATTACAAGAGAGCTGTGGTGTAATGACACGGGCTGCAACACAGACCTGCACGAAGGTGCCAAGAGGTTGGGGTTGTTTATTTATTTCTTGGAAGGGCACCTTAATCATCACCACCATGCTGCTTCCCCCTCTTTTTTTTTGTTGTTGTTGGTTTTTATCTTTGCAGTCACACTTGGGTTTCTTCAGGGAAATAAATCTGTTGCTCAGTGTAACAAGAGAAAATGATTTTTTCTCAGTTTGCTGCCTGAGCACGGTGAAACATTCTATGATCACCTGTTTCTAGCAACAAGAGTGACAAAAAAAAAAACAAAAGGGGAAAGAGAAGAGACAGTAAAAATCCCTGGTGGAAGCGTTAGAAGCTGGCTGCATGGCAGAGCCTCCCTCTTGTCTCCACGGACAGAGGAGTGTGCACAAGAAGTTGTTGGGGATTAACCAGAAGCAGGTTGAGCCCATGGCTGGCAGCAGGATTTGCAATTCTTGATTTCCAGATTTGATCCGTCTAGTTAGAGACCAAAAACTGAAATAGATCCCTTAGAATAATTTTTTTGCAGGGTGGAAGCTCTTCTCTCATTCACCCAGGGGGTTTGCAGTGGATTTCAGTGGGGTCACCACTGTGCTTTGGCTGCAAACTCTTGCTGGAATAGGATTAAAAAGTAAAAGGGGAGGGGGGGACTTGCCCACCCTGTGATTTTGGAAGGTTGCTGTGTATGACTGGAAGGAAGGAGGGAAGTTTGAGCTGCCATGCTCTGTTCTGCACCGGACTGGCTGGAAAAACTCTGATTTAGGTTTTGCACACTCAGCAGCACCATCTGTAGCTTTTGCTTAGAGAAAACGACGACGACAAATCCAAGAACCCAAAACCTGCAGCTTTGGTACAGTTATACCTGGAAATTCTATTCTGCAAATAATTCATCAGTGCAGGTATCTGAATGTATGTGGATGCAAACATACATTTAGACACATATAGACACACACTCACATGTAAACATGTATATATACATACACACATACAAGAATTTAATGCTCTATAGAAGACCACATGCTGCTGTTCACACTGAATATCTGAGAACACAAATAACTATAACTTAGCTTGATCTGTGGGATTTTTTGCAATATACCATCTCACCTCTATCAAATAATCAGTGACACTGAGTATAGGCAACAGAAGCATATGCATTTATTTATGCATATGCAACATGTTATGTCTATACATATAAACGGATTATTTACAAAGTATTTCTCAAAATATCGTGACAGTTCATCAGATTGAAAGTGCAGCAGTTTGGTTAAAATGACACTGTTGAGCCCCGAGGGTCTTTTTTTAATAAATATATTTTTGGCTTCTGCCTTCTGGAAATCTGCACCAGACTTTGAAACTCCTGAAAAATTGATTTGCTTTTTTATTGCTGCTTAGCCCACACTACAGGCTGGACACATTTTCTTTATTTTTAATTGAATCTGCCCGTTACACAGCACAAGTGCTGGGACATCAATTTAATATCTAGATTTTTTTTTTTCTGCGAGCTTTCACACACACAGAAAAAAAAAAAAAAAAACTTCTTTAATATGGTTGGATGTCCCTATTTTGCTCCTCAGAGTTTTGATTTGTATATTAGCATTACAGTAGCTGTCCAAGTTGTGTGATATTCCTTGGGAGAAAAAGATATAACACACTAGAGGGATATTTTTTTTTGCTGCTGCTGCTATCCTGCTGTAGCTTATCTTCTTAACAAAGCCAGGACTACAGCGGGTTCCACAATCTGAGCAAAAGCACTTTAGCTGAGAGATGTGCCAATGGGTGAGAACTGAGGGAAGATAAACATCCCCACATCAAGAGGCACTGTGCTGCATGAAAGTGGTGCAGCAAGGAGGGATGTGCAGAGCCTCTCGAGAGCAACACGGGAGGCTCCGGCACCAAAGGGGGGTTCTGACCTTCACCACCACGGTAATCATCTTGGGGACACTTTGCCAAGGATAAAATCACTCTTGAAATAAAAATAATGCCCAAACAGCGACCTAACAAAAACCCAGAGAGCCCCAAAGGGCCTGATTCCTGCTATAAAATGAGGCTGGGAGTGGTGGAGCTGCTTGTTTGCAGCCAGCGCGGATGGGTGGAAAGCTGCAGCTCAATCAGCACTGTGGGGAAAAGGATAAACATCTCTTTATTCTGAGTTACAACAGCAAGAGCTTCTAAATTACAGGCACAAGGAGGTTTTGGCTGGGTTTGATGCATTGATTGTACCCCTCATGTCTTCAAGTCCACAAGTAACACAGGCCAGGATGGAGTGGGGCAGAACCAGGTGGCTGTATGTGTTCTAGGTCAGCTAAAAAACTTCAGCAACACCACTGAATTAAAACTCTAGATGATCTTCTTGGAGAAGAAAGAAAAAAGTGGTATGAGGCAAACAGAGTTTAAGGTACTGTCTACAATAATTTCCCTGTGCATAATTGATGTAGTTACTTCCTCGAAAATCTCTGTGCACAGAGTTAGACCAGCACAAGCCTCTCTGGTGCTCAGAGAGGGTCCAGACACGTGCTGCTATTCCTAATTCTGGAGTAGGGTGCACATCTCCTGAATCCAATCCTTTATTTTCCCCACTGGATTATCATTCTGAGGTTTCATCCATCATCTGTTGAACAGGAGCAGGGCAATCATTCTGAGAAGTCCCTTTACAGGCCTCACAGAGTGTGGCTCTGAGATTGCCATCTGGGTTTAGGACAGAGAATCCAAAATCGAGACAATTTGTTTAAAACATTTTGGTTTTGTTGTGCTTTAGAAGTGCATTGGACTGGGGAAGAGAGAGGAATTCATGGCTACAGCCGAATCCATGTGTAACTGAAGTGAGGCTGTTGTACAGCCGTGCACTCGACTGGTTTTAAGGAGTTTCCACTTGTGCATTTCTTTGATGTAAAACCCTTTTCCCCACTGGATCAGATAAAGTCTCAGCTTCAGCCTACTGTCTGCTTCCGAACCCAGAACAAAGCAGGGCCTCCACAGTCCCAGGGAGAAAAAGAATTACACATGAAATGAAACTCAGAAATAAAAACAAATGCCAGAGTTATTCCAACAGGGTTGTATCGTGTACCAGAGATATTCCTGGGCAAGGAGGGGGCAGCCCTGGAGCAAGTACTATTCATTATTATTGATGAATATTCTCAGGAGAAACAGAGGATGGTGCTTAATGGCTTGATCTAATATGCCATCAGAGAAGAGGGGAAAAAATAGAGTGAGAGATATCCTCAAACACAAAAGCTAAGGAATCTTCTGAGCTGTGGCTGGTCCTTTAATTACCCATGCTGCGAGGGAGGAACACACAAAGAAGAAGATGGCTTCAGTGAAAGTCCTTTGAGATGAAGTCTTTTTACTGAGGCACTCTACTTGTTAAAGCTGTGATAATGTCACCTGGAGGTTAGCTTTTTTATTGGGACTTAGAGTCACAGGAACATTTAACACACTCTTGTGCATCTCATCTGCTGTGCGACTGCCATAACGGCTTGTGCCAGCTGGGGCGGTGCAGGTAGGAGCTGAGAGTTTTTCTGAAAGGAATTAGTAGGTTTGTAGAAACAGAAAAAAAAGATGGGAAAAGTAAAAGCTCAGAAGATGATCTTGCTCTGGGGTGGCGTAGATACTGTGCAGGAAAAATAAAGGAGGATCAGAGCAGCTTTGGGGAAAGCAACACCCATGGCTCCCAGCCCTGCAGATGTGGATGGGCTGCTCCTTGGCAAAGTTAGAGTTTTTTTTTTCCCTCTAAGTCATATGGATAATCAGGAGAGCAAAGCCAGCCAATATGGCACTTTGGTGGCTAGTCAGACAGGCTCCAAAGTGCCCAATGGTACCTGTTCTCTGTCGTCCACTCTCCAAAATAATTCCAACACAGCATCTGGTTGACAGAGAAACCCTGAGCTACTCACAGCCCTTGAGCCTCTTCCCTCTGATCTCTAGGGATCTTTCCTCTGATGGCTGCGTGGACTTGCAAGCTCTGGGGACCAGGAATTCCCCTGTCACAATCTCCCATGTCCCTTTGCCCTGAGTGGGGACCCAGAGGGTGCCCCAGGTCCTGCTGGGGAACAGTGAGCTCCCAGGGGACCTTGCAGCAGGTGCCAGGGATGTTCTGCCACCTGTACGCAGGGCTCCCAAGCCCTGCATACCCATGAAACCCCTCCCCAGCTGCCTGCAAAGGCAGAGGACTACCCCAGCCAGCTGGCAGGCGAGGAGAGCAGAGGAACCATTAGGAAAATATCTCTGGCACGAAGCCTGGCAAGCGCGTGGTGCCAGCACATGGGCAGGCTGCAGGGAGGAGGAGCGGCAGGATGCTGCTGGGACTGGCCCCGAGCTCTGGGTCCCCAGCTTTGTCCTTGATTTGGCTACAAGCTCCACTCCTTCCCATGGAGGCTGATGTCCAGGCTACAATGGTGCAGTCTCTTGTGCTTCAGGGAGGTGTCTAGCAGTGAGGAATGGGTGTGAGAAGAGATGTGAGCTCAGGGTTTTGAGGAAGGCGCAGGACTGGAGCTTGAGGAGCATCAACCAAGGGAAAGGGATGGGCAAGGAGCCATCTCCCCGCACTGAGAAATGCAGGGAGATGTTGGATGAGCAATACTCAGTGTAGACCCAGGGTGACAGCACCCAAATGACCCAGGCTGGACCATCTCCTGCCTGCTGCTGGATGGATTCGCTTGGCAACCCCTCGCTCTGTCAGCAGCGAGGAGAAATCGGCGCCTGGTTCTCTCCGCGCTCACAGCTCATCTCCCCCCACTGGCTTTGTTAAATGCAGCACATTTCCAAAGAAGCAGATTTTAATTTCAATAAACTCTGGAAGAAATAGATCAGCGCTAAGGAGGGGAGCAGCCACAGGAAGTGAGTTTAACTGCTCGGCTGCAGAATATTAATAGGATAGAATGTTATTAGAATAATTTTTCACCGTTTATTAGAATAATTTTTCATCATGAATAATAAATTAATAGAATAATTTAGTACCACTAGCCCTCTGTTTGAAAGGGTATTTTATTTAAAAGTAGCTTGAAAAGTGGCGTTTGGGGAGGTGGGATGGGGAGCAGACCCAGGGTGGAAGGTTGCACTGCGCAGGGACCCTCCACTTGTCTTTATCCTCCTCAATCTGGGCAACATCCTCCTCACCACCCGGCTGGGGAAGCCCAACTGGGTGAGTCCATCACTGTTGATGGCTCTGCAGGGTCCTGCTTGGGGCAGGAGCTGCCTGAATCAGAGGATTCAGCCCCTGGGACCCTACAGCTTAGGCCTCCTCCTGCTCGGCAATGCATCACCACATCCTCTGCAGCTCCACATCCCGGTGGACAATCCCAGTGGAAAGTCCCCCTTTCCTGCCAACAGCCTGGGAAATAGCCACATCCACTCCTGGGAACCTTTACATGGCTTTAACCCCTCGCTTCCCTATCTCACAGTGGGACTTTGGTGCCCATCGTGGTAGTTTTGTGCAAGCCAAGAGGTCTCTCCCTCTTCTTTTTATTTGCATCTGTGTGGAAGATAATCATTCCTCAGAAGGCTATTCACACCACAAAAGCACAATGACATTATTCTCTCCCTCTCTCCCTCTCTCTCTCTTTCTACTGTTTTACTCTACAACTGACAATTAATGTTAGAAAGAACATGAAATGGAGGAGAAATTACAGCAATTTATCAACTGAAATTATAGGTGTAGACACATGTCAGCAGTGGAAACAGTTTCTATCAAAATTAAAGTATTTAGAGATTTTCCTCAAATTTCAAATTATGCAAATCCCATTTTTGTGATACGCTGGTACTGTAGCTTTAATTGCAGGATTACCAGCAAGCTGCAAACTGCACTTGTAACCAGGATTCAGCTCTTCAGAGAGCGGCTCCCTTCTCTAGCACATCTTATTAATTCAACAAAGTTCCCATCTCTTTAACAAATTAAATCTGTTTTGCAGAACAGGCAGCGGTTTTCTGGGTTTCAATCTGTCAGGAAGGACCCTGCTGTTTGCAGAGGTTACTCGACAGCTGGATGAACAGACAGGTTTGAGTCCAAACACGGCTTCAAATGCATATTTATACGTAAAACATATTTATACAACAACGTCGCAGGAACAGCTTGTGCTGCTGAAGTTTCTACAAGTCCCCTCACGGAAAGAACACCGGAAGAGAAGATGGGGAAGGAATCTTGATTTCTGCCTCTTTCTCCAGGATCAGTCAAAGCTGCTCTGTGACCCCAGGAGATCTCGGGCACGTCCATGAGGATGGAGCGTGGCTGGAAAGCTCCGTGCCAGCAATCCGGACACCGTGTGCTCCTGAAGAGCTGCCTGATCACTGCCAGCCTAATTAGAAGGCACAATATTCAGGATGTCCTTTCCCTCCCTTCCCCTGTTCTGTGTTCCTCTGACGTTGCAAAAGGAGCCGAGGCTGAAGCACAGGAGCAGGCAGTAGAGTGGCATTTGCATGGGGAGTGCCAGGAGGCTGCTGGGCCAAAGGAGGGAGAGCTGGTGTGTCACAATGGAGCCCAAGACATCTCTTTGGTGCACAGCAAACTGAGATGCTGTGGTTCCACTCACACCCTCCAGGATGAAGCAGAGTGGGTGGGAGGAGAAGAGAAGGTCTTTCATCTCCAGAGGAGAAGCAAAGAAAACTCTGTGGGGATTTAAGAGGCCTGCCTGTAGGAGGTCACACAGGATGGGTAGAAGTTGTGCAGAACTATGAGCTCCGTGTACAGAAGCATGGAGTTTACTCTCAGAAGCAGAGTTCACCAATTTGGGCTGGATTTTTCATGCACTTGGCTTGTTCATCTGCTGGCTGGATGAGTTACAACTGGCCACCCTGAAGAACATTGGAGATAAGCTAACTCTTAATTCCCCTTTCTTGAGTGTTCTGCCAACAAGGAACGAAATCAATACTCCAGTGAACTAAAGGTGCACAAGCATTCAAAGTGCATCAAGTATTTCATTTGAACCCCTGTTCTGGTAACAAACCCCAGGCACTGAGGCAGCATGTGGGTGCTGCACCCAGCTGTGGCTTGTGCAGCACCCAGAGCTGCTCTCGGGTGTACAATTTGTACAGCCAGTCATACATGTACTATTTTTGGAAACTCCTCCTTCCCTGGCTTATCCACCACACCATGAGTTGTGCAGTAGCTACTGCACAGTAACATCCAAGCTACAGCCAGTAGGTCTCTCTAACCATAGAATCATAGAATCATTTTGGTTGGAAGAGACCTGCAAGACGATCAAGTCCAACCCTTCCCCCAGCACTGCCAGGTCCTCACTGACCCCTGTCCCTCACCCCACATCTCCACGGCTTGGAAACCTCTCCAGGGATGGGGACTCCACCACTGCCCTGGGCAGCCTGGCACAGCCCTGGGCAACCCTCCAGGGGAAGAAATTGTTCCTCAGGGCCAACCTCAACCCCCCCTGGGGCAACTGGAGCAAGCCATTTCCTCTCGTCCAATCCCTTCTCTACAGTAGTAGAGAAGAGCCCGACCCCCACCTGGCTGCAACCTCCTTTTGGGGAGTTGTCAAGAGCAAGAAGGTTTCCCCTGGGCCTCCTTTTTTCAAGGCTGAATAACCCCAGATGCCTTAGCCACTCCTCACCAGACTTGT
>NW_008630635.1:0-206 GCF_000691845.1 Merops nubicus
TCTTTCCCAACCTAAATGAGTCCATCATCCTACCCTGGGAACTGGGGAAAAAGCCTTTTCCTTGCACCAAGCCTGTGGAATCCTGCTGCCAGGGGGAGGTTTGGTGATGGGGGTGCTGCCGTGCTCCCTGGATGCCCCTTCACCTCCTTGCCCCCAGCCACCCCCGTCTCCCCAGGCACAGCCTGCGGCGAGCGGTCCAGGATACT
>NW_008630635.1:216-492 GCF_000691845.1 Merops nubicus
TGTTTTCCCCACCAGCACCCACCCCAGCAGGCTTTGTTGAAGGGATGCTGCCCCGGAGAGGTGCACAGGCTGCCAGGGAGGCTGGAGCAGCCCCGGACAGTGCTCAGCACCACCACAGCGGTGAAGGACAGCTCTGCAAGGAGCAGCGGGTCTCCTCCCCTCCTGCCCGGGCAGCGGAGCTTCTCGGAGATGGATGGCCTCCCCCTGCGCTCGATACCTGCTGACTCAGGGATCTGTGCACCAGCACCGACTGCTCAGCCCGCCGCATCCCCGGCG
>NW_008630635.1:529-823 GCF_000691845.1 Merops nubicus
CGAAACGCTCGTGTGCAGCTGCTTGGCCCCCCAAAGAGGTGTGGGGGGGTTGATGGATGGGGTGTCAGCAGAGATTTGGGCTCCTCGGGGCTTTGCTCGGGGACATCTTGGCAGGAGATGCCGCAGAGGTATTTTTAGCTGTGTAATTCATAGCTGCCTCCAGCCTGATTAATTTTTTGTTCTCCACTGGTCAATCCATCACGTGCCCTTTGCTGGATCCACGCTGGGAGACGGGCGTGCTGGGAGGGGCTGGTGCAGAGCCTGAGAGCTGCCTGCCTCCCTCTGCCCCAGCTC
>NW_008630635.1:891-1434 GCF_000691845.1 Merops nubicus
GCTTGTGACAGGCTGGTGGCCCCCAGCTGCTGGGGACAGAATGGGTGCTGGGAGTCCATGCTGAGGCATCCCAGCTCCCGGGATGCTCCAGCCTTTGCCAGGGCATTTTCTCAGCCAGAGATCCACAAATGGGAGCCAGGGAGAGTCTGCAGCATCCCACGGCTTTCATCCCCAGTGAAAGCATCTCCACTCATCCCTGATTCAGCAAAATGGTGTTTTTTCCAAGCACTGCTGCCTCCAGGATGAGCACAGACGGTGCTGGGGGCTGCTGGCATCTGCCAGGGGTGCGAGCATGGGAGGTGGATTCCCAAAGTATTTGGGGGATTAAAAGCTGATGTGCTTGTTACCTTGGTGGGCAATGGCTGAGGGAGCTGAAAGGGCCCCTTCTATTTGGGATTTAGAGTCCCGTCTGTGTTTGCTCACCACCTCTCCAACTGTTTGCCCCTGTGAGAGCTGGCACATGTGGGTGCACCCAGCAGAGAGGCCACCCTGACACCTCCCCAGACCCTTGGGCTCCTGCCAGCCCCTCTTCTGGCCCACCAA
>NW_008630636.1:0-758 GCF_000691845.1 Merops nubicus
CGGGGATCCCCCCCC
This sequence comes from Merops nubicus, assembly GCF_000691845.1. Lineage (NCBI taxonomy): Eukaryota > Metazoa > Chordata > Aves > Coraciiformes > Meropidae > Merops > Merops nubicus. The sequence goes on from NW_008630636.1 coordinate 16, forward strand.
GCCCCGTTACCTTCTCCCTCTCCTCAAACATCCAGAAGAAAGGGGTCATGGCACCGATGTCCAGGGCGTGGGTGGTGACAGCCATGATGTGGTTGAGCAGCCGGGTGATCTCTGCGAAGAGGACTGCAGGGGAGGGAGCAAAGGGGGAGCTAAAATTTTAGTGGTGCCCTAAAAATGCGGATTCGCTGCCCAAAGTGAGGTTTTGGAAGGGAAAACTCAAGGGTTGGGGAAGTGAGAGGGAGGATTCGGGCACCACGAGGCTCTGGGCCTTCAAAATCAGGTTTTGGGCCTTCAAAATTAGGCTCTGGGCCTTCAAAATCAGGCTCTGGGCCTTCAAAATCAGGCTCTGGGCCTTCAGAATGATGTTCTGAAACATTCAAATGAGGCTTTGAATGGCAAAAGCGTTAACCTTGGAACTTCTGAATGAGTTTTTGGACCCTAAGAATGAGAATCTGGACCCCAAAAATTAAACTTTGAGTCCTAAATAAAGGCTAAGGGTTCTAAAAGCCTGGCTTGGATCTTAAAAAATTAAGGTTTTAGCACAAAAAATAGGGTTTTGCACCCCAAAAGGCATCTTTGGATGCTCCCAATGAGGATCTGGGTGTAAGAAAATGAGGGTTTGAGCCCTACATGAGAAGTTCATGCCCTAAAAAGAGAGTTTGGAGGATAAAAAATGAGTTTTTCAGCCCTAGAAATTGTGGGTCAGACCCTAACAAGCGGCCAGCCGAGGGCTCCGGGCAGGG
>NW_008630636.1:802-1003 GCF_000691845.1 Merops nubicus
CCACCCCCACCTCGGATCCACTGGGCATGCGGCGGCGGGTGGATGTTGAGCAGCTTCTCCACGGCCAGGGAATAGGCCTGCTCGTTGCACATCATGGAGACGTAGTCCAGTCGGTCGAAATACGGCAGAGCCTGCCCAAAAAAAACCCACCTGGAGGGGCAGCCGCCACCAAGGAGCAAAGACCCGGGGCAGTGGGTGGAG
>NW_008630636.1:1191-1402 GCF_000691845.1 Merops nubicus
ACAGTTTTTCTCCGACCCCCCGCTCAGCTCCATGCCCAGCCGCAGTACCCCGTGGGCAGCAGGGTGCTGGGGCCCAAAGTTGATGGTTAAGCTGGAAACCTTCTTGTAGGCCACAGGGTCCTTGTCTGCACGGGGCAGGGAAGGGCACGGTCGGGCAAGGGAGGAAGGGGCCCCCCCAAACACCTCTGAGCACCCCCAGGCTTTCCCAGCA
>NW_008630637.1:0-11558 GCF_000691845.1 Merops nubicus
AAGAAACAGTCTCGTCTGTTACAACTAGTAACACAGTAAAACGGCAATGAGATTCAGAAAAATATTACTACATGTACATAAACTTCAGTCAAACATTAACCTTTATTTAATCCTGCTCCTAGTTAGTCTTGATTTCTCTGCGTGAAATTAGTGGCTTTAAAAAGAAAAAAAAAATCAATGTTAGTTGTGTTAATAAAACATGACTGAAATGACTGAAATAGCACAACTATGAAAACACACAACACTCGTGCATCTGAGTTCTTCAACAACAGTAATATTTGTAATCAATTGCCTTCTTTTTCTCAAGATTTTCATTTTCTTTCTAGGAAACTGGAAGATCTTAAAATGAACATGGTTTTCAAGATCTAGTAGGCCTAGGGTGACACCAAGATTTCAACTCAGAGCTATTGTTCTCCCACATAATTCTTTCCCATTTTCTGCCTGCCTATATATACAGATACCTGTACACAAACATATACATACATACAAAAACTTTATTTATTCCCAATACTACAGACTTTAATAATTGGGACAAGAGATTGATCATTAACATTTTGCAGCTAATTCAGATTATAAATCTGTCAATTAGGCAGTGATTTTTTTTTTCATATTTTAAAAGAAAACTTTCTAATGTGTGAAAAGAAACTGGAAGAACAAAAAAATTTAAAGAACAGGTTTTTACTCTGGTTGTCAGTGTTTCACAATTCATTTTCATGCCTTTTATGGAGTAAATAGCGATTATGTATTTTACACTCAAGAGTAATTTAGAAACTATTTTTCTAATGAATATGAAAATTATGTACTAGTAAGACAACCTAAGAAATTTTGCACTTTTTTTTTTGCATTGACAGTTATACTTTTGAATACTACATGACAAGACATGGTACATGTTAAAACATAAATTAATTCCACTAACAAAAGTAATGTGTACAGATGAGAAAAAATTCAGGGCAATGAAACTACTTGTGATAGCAAGTAAAAAGATTCAAGTATATCACCATAACTCATCCTTTATTCAGATCATTTTCTCTGAAGTAATACTATTTTTCTACATACATAATACAAAGTACTATGTCAAATTTTCTCCTCTTCCTCTTGAACTATGTCAGCACAAACTTACTCAACTGTAATCACTTCCTGGAGCCAAGCTGGTATCCAAATATAAAGGGCAACACTGTCCAATTGTAGAGAGAGCATAACAATCATTCTAAATTATACACAGTGGGGGAAAAAAAAAAAAAAAGGAAGAAGAAGAAAAAAGGGGGGACCACAAGACCTTGCACTTGCACTCTCCTTGTTAGCAGTATTAATGTTACTGCACTTTCTTACCTAAGAAATCCTAAGATGTAGTTTCTGAAAACATATGTCCTCTGAAGCTCTTAGATATGTCCATATCTTCTTAAGCCTACCTCAAACTAACAGAAATCAGAAGAATAAGATTTAGAAAGGGAGGAAAACGTTCCCCATGTAGTCAGGTTTGCCCCCCTGCTTAATCTTATCTAGCCTTTTAGAAGAGGCAACTGAGAGAGGATGTAGAGAATATCTTAAATTCACAACTATGTTCCTTCTCTTTCATGAATATGACACTCAGTTTAATGCCACATCGGATAAGGAAAGCCCTCTCTGCTCTCAGTCTTCTCCAGTTAGTCTCTGTATTGCAACCCCATTTACGGTAACATGGTGGAAGCCAGGAATACTAAACTTAAAATCAGTTGTCAAAAGTATCTCTTTGATGCTTTTTACCTGTTAGGAATATCGGTGGGCAATTCTCGCAAACTCATGGAGGCTTGCAGAGATTTTCTTTAGGTGTGGCAAATATAACCCACTGAGCATGTCTGTTCTGGACTGACTCAATAGGGAAAAATGAAATACTACAGACCAAGAAAGAAGACTGAGAAAGCTTTGGGTAGTTTCATTCCTAAGAAACCTTCTCTTCTTCTGTACTATGTTCCTCACTTGCAAAGCCTGGCTGAGCACTGCATCTTTTTTATTTTCAGCCTTGGAATTACTTGCTGCATTTCACAGCTGTAACAGTTCATCTTGACAGTGATATGCAGTGGATAGTTTATTAGACCCAGTGGAGTAATGATCCTTCCTTTTTTTTGGCTAGCACTAGGCTAAGCATCCTGTTGGGAAACACAGCACATCCCAACAAAGTGCCATTCTGGGTCATCATTGGACTAGGATCCTGGTGTGCACCATGGTGTGCATAAGCAAGGAGGTGTGAATTTTTTCCCTCTCCTCTCATTGCTATCACCTAATTTGTTTCCCTGACTTAGGTCATGGTTAAGTTCCCCCATTTAATAAAGGGATTTGTATTAGAACACTCTTGATATGCACAAGTGTAGCTGCAACCTGGCATTTCAAAGATGGGCAAGGAAAGTATATATGTGAGCTTTGTTCCTGTAAAATATTGAGTTTGGGGAATTGCAGCTGGACTGAGACTTTGGTTATTTTACTTCTGATATACAAAGCTGATATATGCTTTATAACAGAAAGGAAAAAAAAGTAAGCAACAATCTGCAGCTTTTTTATAGCTCCTCTTATTGCTGTTATTCTTCTTTTTTAACTAGTGATCAGTTGTCTAGCAGGTGTATTGTTACTCAGCTCACTAGAGTTTATATTACAAGCAACCAAAAAGCTTAACCCTGCAAAAAAAAAAAAAACCCAAGTGCCTGTTACGCTGTGAAAATACTGAAGCTAATAGTATTTGTTTACCTGTACTACTAAAACCATAATAAATCACAGTTTATATGTGTTATAAACATGTGGGTTAACTAGGATCTAATACTTCATTTATATAGGCATACATGTTTCAGAAGTGTTTTCAAATGAGACTGTAATGATGAAAGAAACTATAATTAATTATTATATATAAAAATTATTGCATATTATGTATATTAGTTATATAATTATTATTATAAAATATAGAAGACAGTTATTATTTTTTTTTCTTCACTGAGGTTACGGTAACTCAGATTCCAATAAGAAAATGGAAGATAACTGATGCACAGTGGGAGTAAGCCTGGGCACCTAACTACTGTTTCTGTGGAACCAAAAAATGCTAACAGCATTAACACTGGCAAGCAAGAACAAGTTTTAAAATCTGAATGAAAAGAATGTTTACATTCTTCATGCTTAGAAAGAGACCATATTATCTGAGCGTGTTTTCCTAGCCTAAGCAGAAGTAAAAAAGAATAACAGAACAACTGTGAGCAACCAGCCCCATGCCAGGATCATACAGGCAAACTGTGTAAGGGACTCAAGAAATCTGGAATTCATACTTCTTCCAGATGAAAGAATCACTTTTGGAAAAGGAAAATGAATACTTTTCCCTCAGAGTTTTCCATTATTCTCCTATCTCTAATATGAACACTTTAGTGTTTGCATCACGTTACTCACCGTTTTGTTGATAAACTCACAAATACTAAAAAAACCCTGCATGAACTGGATATGCTGAATTAATATAATTTACTGGATGCAAAGTACATTTCCTGAGATGCATAGAAGCCTTGATTACTATTAATGTAGACCTATTCCAAGCTTCCTAAATGTCCATGAGAACTTTTCAGTGGGGTTCTTCTGCTTCAGCCTTTCACATCTGGTTTTTGCCTCTTACAATACAATCAGAAACAGTTCAGCAGCTGTAAATTTTTTAGCTTTGGTGTCACTTTTTTACCAGTTTTGGTAAGTCAGCTTTAGTTAACATCAAATTCCTTCTGCTGAATATTCATTTGATTGTATACTAACAAGTATTATTTCTATTTCAGTCATCTAATTTTCTTATTTTAGAGTTTAAATTAGAAAAGCAATTTAATGTAAGAAATATGTAGTTAGGGAATCAGAAGAAGAGGGCACAGTATTTTTGGACCTATCAGCAATAGGTGACAGACAATATGTAGCAATTGTTGGCAGCATGTGAAACCATGGGAACTTTAGAAGGCAATATATGTCTCCTCCTTAAAAGTATTTTCATCTGCTTATAGCTCTCCAGATAGAACATCTCCGTTTATGTCCAAAATTACGTACTTACTAAGGTCTTACCATTGTCTCCTTCCCTGACACTGACTAAAGAGTTGATGCTGTCATAATTAAATCTTTGCTTTATTTCTTCTTAACATATAGACATTTTCCAGATGTTGGTATTTCATCTGCAATGTATAAATTGCTCTTATTTTCTGAAAGCATATTTTAAATATCTGGGGATGATAATAATAGCAGAGAAGAAATGGAAGAGAGATACAATAACTTTGTAAGAATTCCTCTCCACATTAACTTATCTTGACAGATCCATACTGATCACACTTCAAAAATTGTAAAATTTACTTCTTAAAAAACAGATATAAATAATATCAAAAAAACAAATTTTTTCAAATGTACTATAAACTTAGTCCAGTTTTGGCTTTTTGAAATAGACATTTAGCATTATTTATCAATTTCAAATGCTTTTTCTGCCATTTTGGAAGTCTGTTTCTGTTGAATTTTACCATTATCTAAATTATTCTGCTTAAAAGAAGAGCAAGAAGGAACATTTCTCTATGTATAAGATTCTTCTGAATCTTTAAATCATAGAAAAGTATTTTCTGACAAAACAAAACAAAACGAAAGCACAAAAAAAACCAAAGCCTGGATCAATTGTATCTCTTGCACTCTATGCAGCCTCACATAATACTGAAGTGGCAAAAAAAAAAACCAAAGTTTGTTGCCCTACCTTGTAGCTCAGGAATTAATTAAACATATTGATTAAAATTAAATTGTTTGGACAGTTTTTCTGTAAGTCTTAATCATATGCAAATTCAGAAATTCTAAAGAAAGGACAAAGGAAATCAGCTTTATATTCTTTCAGTGTCACACAAATAGTAACAATACAGCTTAAAAACATACACATTGATTCACAGCAGTCCTAAATAAATGCATTATGATCATCTGATAGATAGATTACAAATAGAAAGGAAAAGGTATTCCCTAAAACATTTTAAAATATCTGTGTGATTTACAAGCCTCATGAGGGTACCCACACAGTCAGTTTTAGCTGGCAAGACTGGTCTCCTCAGAGTCCTTCCTTATACAGCAGAGAGGGAAAGATACATGCAGAGAGTGATTGAACACATCTAAAATTAGGCTCCAACTCTGAATTTCTCTGCAAAGGCATCTATCTCTATATATAAGAGTATCTAGAAGATACTCTAAAAGGCACAGGAGCAGGTTGTCCCCATGTGTCATAAGACAAACTGGTGGGGAAAACAACCAGCAATGCTGAACATTTTGCTAGAACTTAGGAGGAAGAGGAGAATCTACCGCCTTTGGAAGAAGGGGCAGGCTACTCAGGAATAGTATAGGGATTTAGTTAGGTCATGTAGAAAGAACACTAGGGGGGCAAAAGCTCAGCTGGAACTCAGACTGGCCACCTCTGCAAGAGGTAATAGTGTTTTTATAAATATATTAACAACAAAAAAAGAACCAGGAAGAATCTCCATCCTTTATTGGATGCCAGGGGGAACATTGTCACCAGGGATGAGAAAAAGGCTGAACTACTTAATGTCTTCTTTGCCTCAGACTTTAATAGTCTGTCCAATTATCCTCATAGTATTCAGTCCCCTGAGCTGGAAGAAAGAAGCAGAGATCAGAATAATCCCCTCATAATCCAGGAAATAGTAGTGAAGGACCTGCTAAGACAATTGGACACCCATAAGTCTATGGGGCTGGATGGGATCTACCCAAGAGTGCTGAGGGAGCTGGCAGAGAACCTTGACAAGCCACTTTCCGTAATTTATCAGCAGTCCTGGCTAACTGGGGAGCTCTCAGTGGACTGGAGGTTAGCAGATGTGACACCCGTCTACAAGAAGGGCAGAAGGAGGATCTGGGAAACTACAGGCCTGTCAGCCTGACCTCGCTGCTGGGGAAGATTATGGAACGGTTCATCTTAGGGGAGATCATGCGGCAAGTGCGGGACAATGGGGGGATCGAAACCAGCCAACATGGGTTCATGAAGGACAAGTCCTGTTTGACCAGCCTGGTCTTCTCCTATGATCAGGTGACCCATCTAGTGGATGAAGGAAATGCAGTGGACGTTGTCTAGCTGAACTTCAGTAAGGCATTTGATACCATTTCACACAGCATTCTGCTGGAGAAGCTGGCGGCTCATGGCCTAGACAGGTGGACTCTTGGCTGGGTTGAAAACTAGCTTGGTGGCCAAGCCCAGAGAGTTGTGGTAAGTGGACTTAAATCCAGCTGGTGACCAGTCATGAGCAATGTCCTTCAGGGCTCAGTTTTGGAACTGGTCTTGTTTATCAATATCTTTATTGATATTGATGATAGTATCTTTATCAATGACCTGGATGAGGGGATCGAATGCACCCTCAGTAACTTTGCAGATGACATGAAATTAAGTGGGAGTGTCGATCTGCTTGAGGGTGGGAAGGCTCTGCAGAGGGATCTGACAGGCTGGAGCAATGGGCTGAGGTCAGTTGTATGAGGTTTAACAAAGCCAAGTGCTGGGTCCTGCACTTGGGTCACAGAAACCCCAGGCAATGCTCCAGGCTTGGGGAGGAGGGGCTGGAAAGCTGCCTGGTGGAAAAGGACCTGGGGTTGTTGGTGGATAGCTGACTGAGCCAGCAGTGTGCCCAGGTGGCCGAAAAGGCCAACAGCATCCTGGTCTGTAACAGAAATGGTGTGACCAGCAGGGGGAGGGAGGTGATCATGCCCCTGTACCAATCAGGACAGGTGAGACCACACCTTGAGTACTGTGTCCAGTTTTGGGTACCACAGGATAAGAAGTACATGGAGGTGCCGGAGAGGGTCCAGAGAAGGGCAACAAGGCTGGTGAGGGCTGGAAAACATGCCTTATGAGGACCAGCTGAGGGAATTGGGGTTGTTTAGTCTAGAGAAGAGAAGACTGAGAGGAGACCTTATTGCTTTCTACAGCTACCTAAAAGGAGGTTGTAGTGAGGCTGGTGTTGGTCTCTTCTTCCAAATTACTGGTGATAGAATGAGAGGAAATGGCCTCACATTGAGCCAGAAAAGTTTTTTGGCTGGATATTAGGAAGAGTTTCTTTACTGAGAGAGTGGTTAGGCACTGAAATGGGCTGCCCAGGAAGGTGGTGGAGTCATCATCCCTGGAGGTATTCAAAAAATGAATGGATGTAGCACTTGAGGTTACGGTCTATTGGATAGGGAAAAGTTGGGATGGAGGTTGGACTTGATAATCCTAGAGAGCCTTTCCAATCATAGTGATTCTGTGATTCTGTGATTAATCATAGAAGAGCCTGACAACTTTATGTGTTTTTAAAGGCCACATCTAAGTCCTAAAAAAAGAGTCTCTTAAGGGTTCTTTTCCAAAGTGTTTAAGGACATTAGGAACAGAAATCAATCTGGCTGTCAGTAGGTAATGTAACAAGTGTCCTTCTTTTATCATAAATATTTAAGCTTTGAGAAAGATCATTTCAAGGCAGCAAGACCCTAAGGAGTCCCACTTGGAACTGTTTGGATTACTGAATGGATTAAGAAGTGATCATACAGATTTCCAGTAAAATGACTGATCAAATAATTGTAGCAATACCACCTACACGAAGACCATCACTTTCTCAACAACAAAATCTTTAGGTTGAGGAATGTTTGTGGTATTTCAGTACGAAAATTTCCTCATAAAGAATAAATACATGAAGGATGTTTAACTTGCTTTTCAATAACTTACTGAAGAGAGAAACAAATTAACTTTTTGCTCACCCAGGCTCCTAACCTTCAGTCTTCTCCCATGTTTGTTCTAGGATTAAATTCTCAAGCTTCACTTCTTCCACAAGAATTAGAGCTTCCTCTACAAATCAGCAAACTAAAAGCTCCCTTGCTGATTCAGAGGTAAATAGAAAGAAGGCATCTAACCTGAAAAAAAAGCGGGGGGGGGGAGGGGCAGGGAAGAAAAAGAAAAGACAGAAACAGTAGCAAAAACTATAATTATCTACATTTTCTGGGTTACAAAATAGATTTTCTTCTGTTACTGAACTGAAAAAATAAAAAAATGCTACCATGTCTGAGGATAGTTCACAAACAGATATGTACTTGTCTGCAGGGAGCTAGCTTCAAGAGGCACAACAATCACCTAAAGATATATCCTTTTAATTGCAACAGGATCTTGGAAAGATATGAGTCATCTTGATGCACAAATACATTTCTCATCAGGAAGACATCAAGAATAGATAAAATAGAAACTGCAAGCTTCTGGGCCTTACAGACAGGGATAGCTTTCAAAAATTTCAGACAAGATGAACATCAGGAAGAGTATTAGTATTCTATTACTCCTAATATACTCCTTGTGTTCTAATACTCCAATTAGAATTTCTAGCTCCAAGAATACTCACATTCCTTATACTACAAAACTAGGACTGCAGCTTATTCTATGACAAAACATCCTAATGAATGGTGCTGAATAAGTCCTCCTAGGGCTACACTAATTTTCACAAATGTGAGCAAATTAAGTGAGAATTGCTGTGAATGTGAACTAATCATCTGAGTTGGCTGGGTTTTGAGAAAAAAATGTTTGGTGCAATAAAAAAGGGAAGCTGTGAAGGAGCATCCCTTGTTTAATGAAGTACTGTGTTAAGACTACTTCTGAAATTATTATCAGCTTCAAATGGCCTAATTTAATACTTGTCAGAAGGAAAAGTTTGGCTGAAATAATAAGGTAACAACATTGTTTGTAAAGAATCAAATAGGAGTGGACACGTTGAGACTGTGTTATAGCTCCAGAAGGACAAATTGGAGTTCATGAACTCTGTCAAGCAAAAGAAACCACGTGGTCCTTAGGAACATATCCCACAATGTGCAAAGGGGAAAACAAAGCAGAAGTGGGAGAACTGACCTACTTTCTCCTTTAAGTCATAGAATAAGCCACTTATTTTTTGGAAGTATTTCTGTGATGGTCGTCATTGCGCAGATGTTGCTAAACATTGGGCGCTAGAATGTACTGGGAAACAGGGAAGTTTGGTATGCCCAGGCTGTTATAGGTTCATAGTCATCTGGTTCAGGTACAATGAGATTAGCTCAGGGCTTTAGTTCAGGTGCAGACTTTCTCATTCCTTAATTTTGGTGGTGGATCCAGCCTCCCAAGGAGTATCTCATTTTCCAGAAGCAGTGGAGTCATCTAGGGAGGATCCCATTCACCTGCCTTTCTGTAGCTAATCTAAATCTAGGTCCTCCTTACAGTGAGGGATAGGAAGAGGGAGAGGTAACTACTTGCAAGCCCTCGTCTTTCTCAAAGTGTCTGTAACGTGTGCATTGCATGAATTGTCTCTGGGGGTCCTATTTATATAGCCTTTGACTATACAGAGAGTCTGGGTTTCTGTCCTGAGCAGAAATAACGATTCAAGAATGACAAGCTTATAGAGGCAAGAGTGATTCTAAGACCAGGAATAACAGTGCTTTTCTCATCTACCCTTTAGAGGAAAAAAATAAATTCATATTTCCAACATGGGCAACACTCCTTAAATAGAGAAATAAGTGATTCCAACATAGAAGTGGAATAAAAATAAACAGAATTGGATGAATCACAGAGTGAAGATAGAATCACAGCACACCACACAGCTGAAAAAACTGCAAAAAAAAAAAAAAATATTGCACAGCTCTGCTTTGCTAAAATTGTGATGTTTTTATGTAGAAGACTTTTGTAGCAGAAAAATATTCACCAGTTTGCATTAATACAGGCATAGCTGGGACATCATCTTCTCCCTGATTTTTTAATAACTATGTATACCAGCCCAGTGTATGATAAACCTTAAAAATCTTCTTTGTTAGGGTGGCCCAGTAGCAGATAATGTCCATTAGTAATTTCCCCTCTAACAGTTTATTCTTCCCACTCCCAAAGGAGGATTGTTGTGTTCTTTAAGGTAAAATAAGAGGACACTAAATAATTACAGAAGTCACAGAAAGATTAGCATCTACCAGTCAAAAAAGAAGGTAGATTTTAATACTTCATTAAGCTGCATATGAATTGTGCATGTAAACCATATCTGCTGTCAGTTATACAGATATGTAAAAGAGGAAAAGGTGAAAACATTGACAACAGTGTGACAAATGTCATCAAGTTCCTTGTAGATAGGTTTTTTAAAGCTTCAGTCATGAAGCTGCAATTGTTTAACTACATGTATGTTAAGAAATTCAAAGCAGGAGAAGTTTCCTATTGTTGTCATCCAGAAAGAGAGACATTAAAAGGTAAGTTAAAGCCTTGAGTTCCTCTTTCTGTAATTTCCCTTCAGTAGAGTATTCCCAAAAAGAGCCAAAATCTTCCCAGTCAGTATCAGCTTAGGGATCGTCCTTATTACAATTACAATGATGCCTTATTTTTATCCTTACAACATATATTCTCTAGGCCATTTTTACCGCACTGAAATTGATTTCACCCAGGAAAATTCTGTATTGTCAATACAGGGGTTTTTTTTATATTCTGGAGTAATAAACCTGGAGTAATGTATTCCTCAATCTACTGGCTACATTCTTGCTAATACAGCCCAGTTATTATATCAAAAGCCACAGAAATCTATGAGAATGGTCATGTGGGGTTAGCACTTCTCCCCACCAAAAGGTCGCAGGATCTACACTAATGCACGCAACACAGGCAACAAACAGGAGGAGCTGGAAACCATTGTGCAGCAAGAAAACTATGACATAGTTGCCCTTATGGAAGGGCAACTAGATGGCTATGAACTCTTCAGATGGCATAGGCAAGGCAGGAGAGGCAGTGGGGTAGCTGTGAATTGTAGGGAGTGTCTTGACTGTCTAGACATTAATGATGGTTCAGTGTTTACAAGTAAGAATCAGGGGGAGGGCCAACAAGGCTGATATCATGGTAGGAGAGTTATAGGCCCTCCAGCCAAGGTGAAGAGGTAGATGAGATATTCTACAAGGAGCTCGGAAAAGTTTTGTGATTGCTAGTCCTCATTCTCATAGGAGGACCTCTACTTCCCACATATCTGCTGGAAATAAAATACAGCAGAGAAGAAACAGTCCAAGAGGTTCCTGGAGTGTGTGGAAAATAACTTTCTCACACAGCTGGTGAGAGAGACTACTAGGAAAGGCACCTTGTTTGACCTGGTGTTTGGAAACAGAGAAGGACTTGTGGGTGATGTGATGATTGGAGGCCATCTTGGGCATACTTATCATGAAATGATTAAGTTCTCATTTCTTGGAGAAGTAAGGGGCCGGGGGGGGGAAGCAGAATTACTACCTTAGATTTCTGGAAGGCGGACTTTGACCTATTTAGGAACTTGGTTGACAAAGTCCCTTGGGAGGCAGTCATGAAGGGCAAAGGAGCCCACGAAGGTTGGACATTCTTCAAGAAGCAAGTCTTAAAGGTGCAAGATCAAGCTGTCCCCATGTGCAAAAAGGTGAGCCAGCAGGGGAGAAGACTAGCCTGGCTGGACAGGAAGCTTATGCTGGAGCTGAGAAGAAAAAAGAGAGTTTATGACCTTTGGAAGAAGGAACAGGATCTTGAAGACTACAAGAATGTTGTGAGGTTATGCAGGGAGAAAATAAGAGAGAAAGTATAGATGACAACTTCCTCCTCCAAA
>NW_008630638.1:0-11519 GCF_000691845.1 Merops nubicus
CAGGAGCTGCTGGAATTTCAAGGACAGTCCAAGCCTAACCGGAAGCCAAATATTCTGGCAGGGGTCATTGTGTACAGCTCCTGCCGTGGTGCCCTCAGACTGCCGGTTTGCAAAGGTTTTGAAACTTCTTTCTCCCCTGTTCTACCACCAGAGGGCACGGCTCCCTTCCCTGCCAGAGGAAGCATCAGCAAGCGAGGGCAGGGGGATTGCCGGCTGGACAACTGTGATGTCCTTTTTCTCTCAGCTCCCCCTTTACCCACTTTTCAGCCTCTTGCCTAGACTTAAAGCCCTGTGAGAGAAGAAAGTGCCTGAGAACTATGGCTCGACCCTATGTGTGGTAATCAGAGCCCTGCCTCAGGGTCAGCAGGACAAGCTGTGCCAGCCTGTGCTGCCCTGCTTTCAACGTCAGGGACTCTCCCTTCCTGGGGCAAAGGAAAGATGCCATCCTATGTCTGAAAAGCCTTGTTACGGCAGGGTGAAGAATAAAGGAGCCCCAGAGAGTGGATCTCTCACTTTGTGCCCCAGAGCTCTTGGAAACCAGCTTGTACTTGGAAAGCAGTTTATTTTCTGCTTGGAGCCATAACCCTCTGCCTCATCCCACAGGACAAACACCCCACCATCAGGAGTGTGCCCCCGACTGGGGCACGGGTAGGTAAGACTTGCTGCAGCTCTTGACCTGTGAGAAGCAAGCTGGGTACTGAACCAGGTGCTTGCTACTCCTCCATAGCCATTTCAGGACCACGGCATGCAGGGCAGGAGAGTAACAGGAGAGTGACCTTCTGCAAAGATCATTTAGTAAACAGCATGCTTGGTTTTATTTCTTCTTCAGCAGCCACTGCTAGCACAGTGTGACAACCGATATACCCTCTGCTTTGAAGTGACAATAGAAATCCAACCAGAGCAACAACAGATTTGAGCCATTTTTGTCTTATTTCATTTTTTTACCATAAATAAAATATAGGCTAAAATCTAGGATGTTAGTGATGCCTTTGGGAAGTCAGAGTAAGGTGAGTTCAGGAACACTGACAGTAAAACAAAGAAGAAACGAGGTGTGCACGGTAATGGGCACCAGCCTGAGGCACAGTCCTGCTCAGTTTACAGTGAGGCTTTCCAGCAGCCACTGGGAAGAAAAAAAAATTTAGCTTGCAGCAAAGCTGGCCACCTTTTCTCTAACAAATGCATTTCCAAAACAGCATAGGCTTTTTGATGCTGTATGAGGACTCGGGACTAATTTCCCAGATATATCTCTCACTGATGAGCGTTCATCCACAAATTCATGAAAATGCATTTTAGGTTGTGAGGTGCTGGCAAATTGTTTGCTGTTCCTGGTAAGACACATCTATCTGGTCTCCAATAGCAGCAGCAGCATTTTTTTTTTTTGCTTGCTTATTAGGAAAACAAAACTTTGTTTTTAAATTTTAGAAGTCAGAAAAAACAAAAACTGAATTTGTGAAACTTTTTGGTTTAGTTTGATGAACTAAGATTTCATTTATATTTAGTTACTACTGATTTTGATCATGATGAATACAACTGTTCAGATACAAATATGTATGGAGTTATAACTATAATTTTCCCTCCATATGAATAAAAGTGTGTGCAAAATAGACAAATGTGTTCTTAGCAAAGCAATCACTTAATAAGAACAATAATGGGCATTATTTTCATTTTTTGCAGATACAGTGGATATTTAACAATTCAGTGGTAAAAGCAAAAATAAAAGACGCTCTAAGATACGGCCATGTCCAGGTGCCAGGTATCAGAGGCTGTTGTGCTGGAAAAGTCTAGGAGTGTGCAAGCAGTGACTTGGGACATAGAATTTTCCTAAGCAACCAAGATTGTATTCCCATGCATATGACCAGGCTACTAAAAATATCAGGCAATTGAAATTATCCACTTTATACCAGCAGAAATGTACACGAATCAGCATTTCATGAAGACTCACCATCAGGCATCAGCAGGTCTTTTATGAGTGTCTTAAACATCTGTTTTCATCCTCTCTCCCTTACAAGTTGTCTCTCTGCATGCACCAGATGCCTTTGACACTGTGGAGCTGCAAGCAGCCATCCCTAGAGACAGAAAGGGAAAGGCAATCAACACCAGCAAAGAGGAGGACAGCTTCATTGGGGGTGCCTTCTTAGGACATTGGTGGAGTTCTTCCCAAAGGACGCACAAAATTTGGGCACTAAAATGGTGGGCTGCAAAAAGCACTGCAAAAGCCCAAGGCTTTTGCCATGATATCCATGGTACAATACAGCCAGTACTACTTGTCCATGTTTGATTCCCAGCTTGGGACCTGTAGTCCCACCACCAGAAGCAGTAACAATAAGAAACCATCATCATCATGGTAAAAACCCTGTGATGTGACCCATGATTGTGTCTTTGAGTATCTCCTGGCCAATGTGAGGCAACTAAAAACATTTAAACCAATGTTCTCCATTTGCCAAATGGCTCTTCATCTTCTCTGCCAATGGCACAATGTAGATGGTACTGAGGGACTTTGTTCTGGCAGCACTGTGGTCCCACTGCATTAATCTTGGATGAAAATATCTGGTGCTATAAATATCTCTCTATACATATTTCCAAATATTAGGAGGCATGAGTAATCTGACACATCCCTGGGCAAAACTTCTGAATTAGAAAATCAGGAAAAGCTGGACTGTCTCCTGACCTCAAGCACTAAGGACCTAGGTGACTCAGATGTCAAACTGCTCTAACGGTCCTTTTGCAGTGACGAGAGGGAATCCTTTACTGAGCTTCCCATGGACAAATTTTTGCTCCAGCTTTTAGACATTAGGATATGCCTCCCTTGTGACAGCAGGGGCAAGCCTCAGGATGATTATGTATCAACCATGACACTCAGCTGTGCTCCTGGGTTCCTTGGAAAATTGAATACATAATCTCCATTAAGAAGTTCCAGCATATAGGATGTGGTCCTTTTATAACTCCACAAATGGTCAACAAAAATGCATTAAAAATATTATTACCACTGTACAGGCATCGAAACTGAAGTAGGCAGGAGAGACATTTCCCAAGGTCAGCAAGAGAGCCAAGAGCAAAATCAGGCCTCCAAATGCCTGCAGTTAGACACAACCCAGGCTGCAGCTGGTAGTGCTGAAGGATAGATGAGCACTCCCTACAAAGAAGATGGACAGTCATCACTTTAAATACTCATTGGTCACATGGGTTTAATGGGTGAGAATGACAGACCTCTCCAAACCTGCCTGTCCCACTGATAATGGCAATGGGGGCCATGGGCTGGACTGCACATCATAGGCAAAGCCCATCGAGCAGCTTGATGTTAAACAAATCAAGTGCACATGCAGCAAGTCTGCAGATGACGCCAGGCTGAGTGGTGTGGTTAATATGCCAGAGGGACCTGGACAAGCTGGAGAAGTGGGCCTGTGTGAACCTCATGGGGTTCAACAACGTCACGTGCAAGGTCCTGCACATAGGTCAGGGCAAGCCCCAGTATCAATACAGGTTGAGGATGAAGGGATTGACAGCAGCCCTGCAGAGAAGGACTTGGGGATACTGGTGGATGAAAAGCTCAACATGAGCCAAAAATGTGCAAGTGCAGACCAGAAGTCCAACTGAATCCCAGGCTGCATCAAATGAAGCGTGGCCAGCAGGTTGAGGGAGGTGATTCCACCCCTCTACTTCCCTCTTGTGAGACCACTCCTGGAGTGCTGTGTCCAGCTCTGCAGCTCCCAGCACAAAAAGGACATGGACCTGTTGGAGTGGGTCCAGAGGAGGACCACAAAAATGATCAGAGGGCTGGAATACTTCTCTATGAAGGGGCTAAGAGAGTTGGGGTTGTTCAGATGGAGAAGAGAAAGGTCCAGGGACACATTGTGACCTTTCAATACTTGAAGGGGACTTAGAAGAAAGATGGGGACAAACTTTTTAGATTAACCTGTTGTGACAGGACAAGGAGTAATAGTTTTAAACTAAAAGAAGGGAGATTTAGACTAGATAGAAGGAAGACATTTTTTACAATGAAGGTGGTGAAACAGTGGAACAGGTTGCCCAGAGAAGTGGTAGGAGCCCCCTCCCTGGCAACATTCAGCATCAGTTTGGATGGCGTTCCAAGCAACCTGATCTATTGAAAGATGTCCCTCCTCACTGCATGGGGGCTGGACTAGACCTTCAAAGGTCCCCTCTAGCCCAAAGCATTCTACTATTCTATGATTCTATGTACAAAGCCTCTTGGCATTCCCCAGCAGGCAGCAGTGCTGCACAGCCCTGCCCTCTTGAGTTCTGTCTCAAAGAAATGGCACAGAACTCCTACTCGCTTTTTTGTAGCGTGGCACGTTGTGCATGGGCCTCTCAAAGAAGCCCTAAGAACGAGTCCTGACCCCATTATCAGATGGCAAGATGTTTTGACATTTAATAACCTACCAAGACTGGGACCTGACACGCCTGGCCTTCTTTTTCCAGCCCTCCCACGCATTGCATCTTCGTGACAGGTGTTGGCTACGAGACCAAACAAATGAAGACTGCTTTTGTCCTGTTTCCTGTGTGTAGTTTTGCAGGACCAATATACCAGGTTGTCCTTTCTAGTGAAGGGTCCTTCAGTGCATTCCTGATGAGATGCCAGCCTCCCTTTTTCAACAATACTCACCAGATCCCAGCCAGGGACCCCTCTGGATGGATCCTTGGAGCTCTAAGTTCAGCTTGAGATCTTGTGTATTCAGTGTTGCCTATGGTAATGAGTGGGCTCTGTGTAAGTCAAGCTCTTGTATTTTCATGTTTCCCCTTTGTTGTTTTCTTCAGGAAAACTAAACAGTGGCTGGAAGAGCTCTATTGCATCCCAATTATTTTCTGAATCAGTGGCTTTTTTTAACACTGTAACAGAAAAAATAGGAAGTTATTCTGGAAGCAACAGCATTGCAGCTTCTCTAAAGTAATTAGTATTTTGGCAGCAGCTACTTTCACCCGCAGAAAGCAGCTCGGGGTTAATGAAGGTGTAGAAGAAGCATTCCTGATCACAGCTCCAATCTGGTCAGTGCTTCTATTAGAAACCTTTACTTTTTTTTTCCCTCTAGGCATTTTTCTCTGGGCTGAAACCCATGGATATGGATCAGAATTACTATCGATCTTTATTACTTTTACTGTTGCAACCAAGATACATCTTGAAAACATATGTATGAAATTTTGAATTAGACTGGCGATCCCTTCCTTTTTGAACCTTTCCACTATTCTACTAGTTTGGGACTGCATTGCTCGAACCTTCTTCCCCATTCAGCTGTGCATAATTGGTGTACATAATGGAAAATGATTGTAGAGCTTAATAAAGAAGAAAAGTTTTGTTACAAGATGTTTGATACCATCTATAGGAGCACAGAGCTTGTTTTGATTCTCTTTTGGTCCCTGCAGGGCAGTGTGAACCCTCGTAGAAAAGATCTCCTTTTCTAGGAAACAGTTTTGCTGTGTCACTGCTATTCACCTCCTGCTTTCTGCAGAGCTTCACTGATTTCATCTCAGGAAAGGCAGCTGAAGTTTCACATCAACAATAATCCTCTCAGAACAGGATTCAAGCATGCTCCAGCAAACCTGGCCAGACTGCAGCACACCTACCAGACCAACATATGTAGAGTCTCACAAGGCTTTGATCACTAGTGCAGAAAGGAACAATCTAAAGTTATTTTGCAAAGTGAAGTGCCAGTTATGGATAATCGTGGGAAGTAAATAAATAGGATCTGTCATTTATCACTGCTTTCCTGCAATTCTAAAACAGAACCAGGGATGTTGTCAGGAGCCAGCATTTTCTGGCTGCTTCATGCTAGTCTGCCTTTGCTACACACAGGGATGCACACTGCTGCAGGAGCTAATTTGAGGAAGCGTGGAGAACCAACAGCTTTTGCTGAAAGGAGTTTTCTCATATTTTTATCATCATGATATTTCTGGTTTCGGTTGAAAAAAAGTTGTTCAAAATAATAGAAATGTAATTGCTTTCTTCTCCTTTATGTTTCTCACTTTTCCCTCTTGTTTACTCCTGCTTGCCTTAGCAACTAGAATACAGAGGAGAAAAGAAGGTGAGAAATCTTTTTTTTTTAATAGAAGGGAGAGAGAGTGCTTCTGTTTCTGCCGAACAAAACAGAAATGTTGCAATCAAAACAGAAAATCTGTGAAAGTGACTGTTAGGGGAAATTTTGTCAGACTATTTTTATGGGTATTTTTATCACCATCACCATTAACCCACTATGCTTTCAGCACTCTCACTGCTAGGAAAGACTGATGATTTCTTCCAAACTCCTGGAAGAGATTCTAAGTCCTCAATTTCTGAGACAGGGTCAGGCCATACAAGCAAGTGTCACACAGACAATTCCAGCTGTGGAGCTGATGATTCACTTCTCCTGTCACTGGACTAATGGCCACGTTTTCCTCATCACACCCACAGTGAAAGACCATTCACTTCCACAGGGCAGCAACTCTCAAGCAAGAAAGTAATCCGTTGCCAGAAGTCACATTAAAGTATCTATGCACTGATCAACTAAAGGCCTGACCAAGGGAAATCTCACCCAATCTCATACTTTTCCTTTCCTTCAGGGAAAAAGTATCAGGTAAGGACAAGCCAACACTAACATCAGCAGCCCTAAACTGCTAGGGACAGCCTCCTGTGCAGGAAAATGGGCTCCATGCAGTGCCCCAGGGACTCAGGTCAATGGATAAAGGCCAGTATTCTCTGTAGGAAACTGCTTAAGCTCAGTACTGATCAAAGCTGTGGCTGTCTAGACTCTAAGACCAAGAAATGGTCCTAGACTTGCACCCTCAGCAGGTCTGCAGATGACACCGAGCTGTGTGGTGTGGTTGATGTGCTGGAGGGAAGGGATGTTGTCCAGAGGGACCTTGACAGGCTTGAGAGGTGAGCCCAAGACAAATTCACAAAGTTCAACAAGGCCCAGTGCAAGGTCCTGCACATGGGTCAGGGCAACCTGAAGCACAAATAAGGCTGGATGATGTATGGATTAAGAGTAATCCTGATGAGAAAGACTTGGGGGTGCTGGTGGATGAAAAGCTCAACATGAGCCAAAAATGTGCAAGTGCAGACCAGAAGTCCAACGGAATCCCAGGTTGCATCAAATGAAGCGTGGCCAGCAGGTTGAGGGAGATTATTCTCCCCTTCTACTTCCCTCTTGTGAGACCCCACCTAGCATACAGTGTCCAGCTCTGCAGCTCCCAACACAAGAAGGACATGGACCTATTGGAGTGAGTCCAGAGGAGGACCGCAAAAATGATCAGAGGGCTGGAACCCCTCTCCTATGAGGACAGACTGAAAGAGCTGGGGTTGTTCAGCCTGATGAAGAGAAAGTCCTGGAGAGACCTTATTGCAACCTTCCAGTACCTGAAGGGGGCCTACAAGAAAGCAGGAGGGACTTTTTACAAGGGCTTGTAGTGATAGGATGAGGGGTAATGGCTTCAGACTGAGACATGATCAGCAAGTCAGAAGAATTTGTCCCAAATCTTTTCACAAATCTAGATGCAGCTGCTGGACAGGTTTACCTAATGTTTGATAAAACTGGTGCCAGAAGCAATGTAGGTACACTCAGACAAGACAGAGATGCTGATATTTGGAAGAGGTTTTGCCGTGAGAAAATACGATAAAAATCAACTGTCAACTAAAGTGATTTGCTTGACTACTATGAGAGGTGGGAGGGTACAGGTTGAGGTAATTTGCTCTGAGACTGCTTTGCAGGCCAGAAAGACCTTTTCCATCATTGCCTGACAAAAGGGCAGCAGCATTGCTGTCAGGAGCAGATCTCACCCCTGTGACCCATCAGCAAAAACTATGTCTAAGAACAAGAAAACTAAAGGTTTCAGCTTCATCATTTCACTGGTTTTAAAAAATATGCAAGAGATTTTTAATACTAGAGTCTCAGTTTTCCAGCTTTGTTCCAGCACTTTCTACAGTGAAATAAACCAAGGAATGGTCAAGGAGTTGATATAGTCCCACAGGGAAAAGCAAAGGGATGGGAAATGGAGTCTTGCTCTGTGCTGGGGAGGAGTTATACAACTTTAAATGAAAAGCACTTTGACTTTTGTGACTCTGTTAGCAGAATGAGTGATTTATTGTATATCAAATTTTCATTTGGATTTGAGACAAACTGATTTTGGCATATTAGCTTCCCCCATGGATATATCACAGATATTCTCCATCCTTGATGGGAAGGACTATCCTGGAAAGCATTAGGCAGGTTGAGGAGTGAGTCACTGCCCTTATTGCTTCATCTGACAGGATGTGTTCAGTCCCCAGAGAAATTATGGAGAAATTAATGGGTCCAATAGAAGAGGCATGCCAGCCAGCTGCAAAAGACTAATACAGACATAACAGCATTAGGCTTTGCCATTTCCCTTGGATTCATTTAGTTTGTGACCATGCACTGTGGGCAGCTCCAGTCACTGCAGTGACTGGTTGAACACATCATGAGCAAGAGGGAGCTGCCTCCCTGGAGCAGCTTGCAGCAAGACCAGCACAGCAACAGAAGGTGGGGACACCATTCCTGTGTCTGAGCAAAGACAAACTCACTCCTGACAGTACAAAACCACATGAAGAAAGGAAGAATTAACAATGCAAGCCATTTGTACAGACATGGGTGGGTGTTTCTTCTTAGCCTTTACCATGTCACTGGTCTGTAAAACTAAAAGGCTAGGTGCAGAAACTGAGTTCGATCAGCCCTCATGTGATGAAGAGAACTGGCAAGGAGTATGATGGCTGCTTGCACTTCCTTTGGCTTCAGGCTGCAGTGGGACTCTAAAGTAAATGAAAGCAAAGTAAGAAGAACATGAATGCCCCTGCTCCACATGTGCTGTGTACAGGTTGTTTGACATAGACAACATGAGGAAATGGAGCAGAGAGTCACAAGGTTGGCATTTGCAAATGGTTGCCACCATGACCGAAGCTTCTTGTGAAGATGCTTGGAAGAAAGTGAGTGGGATATGGCCAGGAGAGAGCACGGAGAAGAGTGAGCAGCCAGTGAAGGAGGCAGAAGCTGAAGTAGGTTTAGGGAGTAAAGAGCCTCTCAGCACTGGTGGGAGTGTGGGAAGAGAGCATTGAATAGGGCAAAACCGTCTGCAGGTGAGTAGGGGGGAAGCAGGTGTGTGAAGGGGATAGAGAGAAGGGCAGTAGGAGAGCAGGGAAAGCACTGTGTCTAAAGGGCCCTGCAAGGATCACACCAGAGGCAGAAATCTTTCCTCTAGGGGTTGCAAATACAGTTCCACTGGCTGGATTAGGGGGACATGCCACTGCAAACAGAAGTGATTTATCCAAAGAGCAAACCTCTCTGCTAAGACGTTATCTAGAGAAGTGTGGAGACATTCATTTAGGAGGCAATTTTTAACCTTGGCAGCTGCCTTACCATCTCCCCAACAAGGCAGATGCAACCTGATGGATACAGGATTCTACAATGCTAAGGGATACTTCCCATTTAGTTAATGTTCCTGCTCTGTACAATAACAAGAGCCCAAGGAAAGCACTGCTCTGTCACTCTAGCTCTATAGGTCAGGAGCATAAGGTTTTAGTATTGCTATTTTTTTTTAACATAATACACAAGCTGGACACCATATTTCTTTCCCACTAGCCAGCATTCTGCTGCAACAGCCTCATTTGTATTCTGTCTTTTACTTGAGGAAAAAAAAACCACTCTACATTGCCACAACTAAGTACTTCCCCACTGCGATACAGAGATTGCCAAACAGTCACACTAAATTCAACATGTCCCTGCTAACATATTTTATTCATACTGATGGTCGGCTTCACAGTGTGTTCTCAAAGACTTGCATTAAAATTTAAGCTCCAGACTTCTAACAAAATATATAAAGCAAAATAAAAGTGAGTATCTTTTTCTACATAGCTGTACAATGAAGCTGCCTCTCCTTCAAGGCTGACCTACCACACATTTCAGGATGTTTTTTCTTTCCCCCCTACACAGGGCTTGAGTGTCTTCCTGAACAAAGGAGAAATTTGTGACTTCTTAAAGAGTTATTTTGTACAAAGCCCTGCTCCTTTTCCAGTTAAAAATGGATTTTGGGCTGTGGAGAAGTTTTGAATTAGATGATCCCACAAAGTGAGGCGTCCTCCAAGATCATGTTCATGAGTGGACTCCAGCAGGACACAGAAAGCCCCTAACCCTTGGGGTACAGTATCTCTGTCTTGAGGAGCAGGAGTGGCCATTTCTGTTGGTGACTAAAGTCTCACTGTCCCCTCTTTGCTGGATTTTCACACCCACAGCCTTTTCCTCACGTTCTGCCCTGCTGCCCAGGGAAGTGGTGGGGTCACCATCCCTGGAGCTGTTTAAAAGATGTGCAGAAGTACTGCTGAAGGACATGGTTTAGTGGTGACTTGTTATTGCTAGGTTAACCATTGGACTCGATGATCTGAAAGGTCTCTTCTAATCAAAATGATTCTATGGTTCAGATTTTGTTTGTGAAAGGAAATCCAGCTAAACCCATGAGGTAACGTCAAGACGTTGCAGGCAGAGTTCATAGTGGGCACTGCTACTTTTCTGATATTCAGATGGAATGAAGCAGATCAACCCTTTCTTTTGCAGGCAGAGCATTCTCTTCCCCTGAGACTGGGGAAAAAAAGAAACATCAGCTTCTGGTGGAAGGAGCAGGCCAGAAAAGATGCCTCCCCTTACCCTGGGTGACACATTTCCTGCAACACTTGAGTTTCCTCTCACTGACTCCTGTTAGTAACTGCTTTTTGAATTTTTTACTGGTATCACCGTGTCCACCCTTGTTGCTACATACACCCTCTCTAGTCATGAGACTGTGCACTGCTCAATGAGTGACAGAGCAGTTCAGGCATGGCAAGACAGGGCTGTTCCATGTGGGAAGGAGACCTAAGAGCCAAACAAGGGGATCAGAGCAGGTCCAGTGGCAATAACAATGATCAGCCACAGTCCAGTGATGTCCAGGCAAGGGCAACGTGGCAAGACACATCTGAGGTCAAGCAGGAGCTTGAGCCACTGCAGTCCAAGCCTAGACACAACACACTTGACACAGCTCAGGCAAGAGCTAAGGCCAAAGAACTGGGCTTCAGTGCTGCTCCTGGTCCCTGGCCAGGTGATGGAGGGTCCAGGGCAGGCTGGTCAGTGCAATGACAGCTTGCTTGTGTACTTCAGTCCCTGACAGCCATCACGAGGGGAAGCCTAGGGGTAGTGTTACCCCTAGGCTGGTTAAGCACTTCTTACACTTAGCTGCTAACAGCCCTTCCTCTCAGACAGCTTTCTAATCACCACCATACTTTATTCTAAGACCTATTTCTCTTCCACCCATCAGTGTTCCAGGACTATTAATAGCCACCTGTGCAAGGAGCTGGAAGCAGAGGCAGCGCTAAGAAAATCATATTATGACATGCTACAAATTGCTGACCCACAAAGGAATGGAGAAGAGATGCACACCACCAGCTTCTCCTTCTCTCACCAGAGTCTCCCAGGTGGCACCAGCTCCCTAGCTCAGGCAGCTCAGCCACAGCTATAATTCAGCACAAGTCAAAAATTTTATTTCAGCCGGAAAAG
>NW_008630638.1:11550-15203 GCF_000691845.1 Merops nubicus
TTCTTGTCACTGTCTCTGCACAAGCCCAGGAGAGGCAGAAATGGGTTGTTTAACGCCATCTCTCATTATTCCTGGCACTTTATGACTCATTAAGTGTCCTAGTTTTGTAACTAACTCCTGCTGAGCTCAACATTTGATACACATTTATGGGTGGCCTGTTGGCTGTAGTAACAATTGAACTATTCCTAATTCCCCTAACCATGTTAACTCCTTCCTTTTCATGCCAGGCTCCCTTTAAACAACCGTAAGATAAAGATTCTGGGGACTTCAGCTCTTAACACAGAATAAATTACATTTATCTGGACAATTAATTACCATGGCTAGATGCTGCAATTAGACACACTTGTTCTGAGCCCAGATAAACCAAGCTGTGGCCAATACCTTTCACACTTCTCCCCTTCTACACCTACTATGCTTTCTACCATGGATGTATCCATGCAGATGGGTGCCCACTACTAATTCCCCTCAGAAGGTGGTCAGCAACACACACATTCAGTATTTATTTACCCATGTGGAACAGGAGCCAAATGACCCTTCTTGCCTATTACAGGTGGGAATTAGAAGCGAGGGACCTCTGTTGAGGAACTTGTGATATAAGTGATCTTGTCAGCTTCTCCCGTTTCCCAGCTTGCTTTCTTTGTAAAAGGTCAGCGAGAACTCAAAACAGAGCCCAGCAACATGTCAACCCAGCCTGACACCTGATGCAAAAAGGGCAACCCCAAGCACTCAGCATAAGTTTGAGAGACATAAGTATTTTTTGAGATGACAGAACATTTAATCTGTCTCTTCTGAAAGCATCATGCACAATCACCTTGCAGACGGGTAGACAGGTCTGTGATCAAGGTTAATTCTTTCATTCACTTGAAGTACAGTCACTTAGCATGGCCACTGAAAAAATGTGACTTTCTCTATACAGTTGAACAAATCCAGCCTGTGTCTATTTTGGAACATGAATGAGAAGTCACAAACAAAATCACACAGGTCTAAACTGAAGGTCAGTATCTTGAGTTGCTTTAAACTCAAGGTGGAAGCAATCTGCAGCTTCAACCAAAGAGTGTCACAGAAGTATGCCTGATTTCAGGCTAATTTGGATGAGACCATTCTCAAAAATTCAGCAGTGTGTAGGACAGTGTTCAAGATGGCTTTGTGCTAGGTCTGGGTGGGATGGAGTGAACTTTCTTCACAGCAGCTTGTATAGTGCTATGCTTTGCATCTGTGGCTAAAACAGCATTGATAACATACCAATGTTTTGGCTATTGCTAACCAGTGCTTGCATAGTATGGAGGCCTTCTTTCCAAGGGTCCACCACCAACTTTAAAGGTCTGTAGGCTGGAGATGGGCAAGAGGTTGGGAGGGGAAATAACTGGGACAGCTAACTCAAACAACCAAAGGGATATCCTGCACCATATGGTGTCATGCTCAGAACTAGAAGTCGAGGGAAAGGAGGAGGATGGGAGGACATTTGTGGTGATGTCATTTATCTTCCCAAGCAATCACTATGCATACTGAGGCCCTGCTTCCCAAAAAGTAGTTTTCTGCCTGCTGATGGGATGTAGTACATTAATCCTTTTTTTTTTTTTTGCTTTGCTTCTGTATATGGCTTTTGCTTTTCTCAATAATTGTACTTATCTCAACCTATGTGTTTTTCCATGTAATTTTATCCCATAGCCCTTTTGAGGAAGAGGAGTGAGAAAGCAGCTGGGTGGGAGGCCAGTCAAGGTCAGCCCTCCACAGAGTTCTGGACAAAGTTTAATTTTCTTGACTGGTTCTTTCCATTTTGGATACTGCTGATCACAAAGAAAACAGACAATGTAAACTTCAAAGGCATTTTTAGATGAGAATTGTCAATTTGATTCAATACTGCCAACCTCAAGCATTCAATAATCAATCTTGATTAAAAAGAAGAAAAGTATTTGGGGTCTTGCCTTGTAAATCTTGGTGTCTGAGCACAAAAGGACGTGGTTTTACGACCAGTACATTTTAGTTCAAGCCTGTGTTGCCCTACTGAAAGTGGCCCCACTCTCACTAGTGTCTGTTTTATACTCCTGCTGCTCATCTTATGTCAAGACTAGCAGTCAGGAGAGTCAAATGAGCATCATGACCTGGCTGGCAAAAACAGGGACAAGAAGGGTCTCGTTCACTCTTGCAAATCTTTTGTTTCAAAAGTGGTCTGCAGCAGCAGCAGTCAGGCTGTGCTCCGAGTGTGCCATGGGGTGGCCCAGCAGGAGCAGATGACACAGGAGGGCTGTACAGGAGCCTAGTTTGTCACCTCAGCATTTCTCAATGCATGCAGCAGTTCCCATAAGCAAGGAAAAAAAAATATCACTGATTTCGGTCAAGTGCTTTGACTGCAGTATTTCTGTCTTTGTCCTGCATTGCCTTATGCAAAGTTGTGACACTTACTATTAGCATGTCGGGCTTTTGCTGAACGATGGTGTTTTAAAGTTAGAGATGTGGTTGTTATGAACTGAAGGAAATGCACAAAATCACCTCTGGAGGAGTGAAAACAACAAATTTCGATGCATGGTCTTGAGTGTCAGAGCCTACGCTTCTCTGGAAGGAATTTAGCTGTTTTCTTACCCCATGAAACGGGTGACATCTCTCAGAAAAGACTGCCTGTGGGGAACCAGATCCTTTGAGAGGAAGGATGAATTAGTGATTAGAGATTAAATGCAAAGGTGTTTTCAGCACAGCGGCTGGCTGCTCCATTTGCTAATACAGTACATTACATTGTTAATGGAAATGTAGCTTTGCACCTTCTGTTTTTCTCCCAGTAGAATTCATTCCAGTGCCATTTGCATGCCAGGCATGCACGCTCACAGCTGTGAGCTCCGGGGAGAGGCACAGCTTGGACCTGCATGGATAAGATCACAAAGTCTGCGACAGCACTGGGAGCTGAACCCGCTGCTTTTGCCAAGTGACTTCAGCAGAAGACCATCTTTGCTTCTGCCCACAGGAACTATCCCACACCATTACAGACAGACCTCAGGAGCCTGCAGATTTGGGGAAAAGCATCTGGCTGTTTCAAAGTCCTTTGGGAGAGACACAGGGACAGGAGTTTTCTGTTCCACTCTGATGCAGCAAAGAGGGGGAAAAACATCCACCATTTCCCACAGGGCAGCTATCTCTTCCCAGTAGGTTAATCCAACCTGCACCCCTGGTCCTGCCAGGAATCTCTCCATTTCAAGGCTTCATGTGTCATTTATAAAGAAAGAGCAGGGAGGAACAGAGTTCAAGGAAGCAGGCCACCAAGTTTTTGGGAACCCTCAGAGATGAAAGTACCACAGGAGTACCACATGGCAGTGCTGCTGGTATGTGTACTGGGCTGCTGAGGTGCTTGTGGAGCTGGAGACACAGACCTCACTAAATCTGATGGTCACAAAATGTAAAAGTAAAGGGAGTAAATTGTTCTGTGCAACAGGAGTCACTGTTCCAAGCTGAAAGCCCTGGGAAACAAAGCAACAGCACATGTAAGTACCTCCTTGGGAAAGGACTGCAAATGAAGCTGCTTGGTTTTCACTTGGAAAATGAGAGTGGAAAAGCTGGAGAAACACCAGGAGAGAGTTTCTGAGAGGACTGCACACTTGTACTTGGGAGAAAGAAAAGTATCTCCTGCTGCAGGTGTGTGCTCAAAATACACAAACTGCAGGAAT
>NW_008630638.1:15234-16785 GCF_000691845.1 Merops nubicus
TCATCCTGCTGGAATCAAATTGAAAGCCCCAACTCCTAACTAGCTGCTCAGACCAAAAGCATATAATCTATTTTCCCAGTGTTTAGGCAACAGAAGAGTGAAGTCATAGGATGTGAGGCAGAGATTCTGCTCTATTATTGCAGTGCCAAAGCACAGCATCTTAAATAAAGTCAACAATATTGCTCTGTGTGTGCTTATGAGGGAACCATAATCCCTCATCCAACATTACCCGAGTCTGTAGTTACCCCAGTGTGAATGAGGCCATAACTATATATACACAGCCATGAGCTTACTTGGTTCCCATCAGCATAACTGCTATCATTCCTTTGTAAACCCAAAGAAGAAAAAAACTGCAGTAAACTTGGTAACGGGCAAGTTTGTTTCCAGAAAGACAATTTGCATATTTTTTTACATCTTAGGAGAACAAAACTCTTACTATCAACAAAATAGATGCTTCTGAAGTCAACACCTTCAGGCCAGAGCTTGCTTTCTTTGCCTCACATTCATCAGCAGAGGGTGATTTGTGAACCTGTCAATAAAGCTTATCAGGGCCGTGAGTCACCACAGGATAATCCCCAAGGTTATCTGGTGGCTTAGCCAACCAGGCTGGCCTTGCTTAAAGAATCAAAAAAACAATTTGAAGCTGAAAGTCTATAACAGAGGAATTTTGCAACTTCCAGCATGCCTGTGGTACATCACTTAGGTAATACTGAATATTTGGTTATAACATGTATGGTCTATGGCTGCAATGGACAGCACAGGGATATCTGCCTCTCCTGCTGACCACCTGCCCGATACAGAATGATATTATTAACAGATAGACCAGCAACCAAAACTCCTCCCTCCACTACCACATCACACACCAGAAATCCAAAGTGCCAAACAACCAGGAGGTGCAAGTCAATGCACTCACCCACAGCATATTGTGTGAAGAACGGAGCAAGCTGACTCAGGAACCATGCCATAGGAGATAGAATCAGCCAGGCAATGAGTCCAATTATGTGGCAGTTTTCTAGAGAGAGAATCACAATCTTGGCCCCCCATCCTGGGAACTCCACTTGCTGTGAAAAGTCAGCAAGTACTTTCAATAACCAGAAAGCTCATACAGCACATACACTGTGTGGAGCAACTTCCCTGCAAGCAGAGTTGGCTCCTATAGAGGTGGCTTCTTGCCTCACCTCCAAGTTAATGTGGAAGGCGGAGACAGCTGGTGGTGATCTCCTAATCAGTTCCCACCCAAGGCTGGCCAGACCCTGGGTGAAAACCAATCAGGAAGGTCTTTCTTGCCTGGTTGTGGGCATTATCCACGTGCCAACCCTCATTCGGGGCTGGGGGTTTAACCCCAGCACTTCACAGCCCCGTTAATCGCTGGGCACATCATGAGTTCCCACGGTGCAGCACCCCTGACACCCCAGCTCTGCCCTGGAGCTCCTCGTCTTTCCAGGGGGAATGGGATGAGCCATTTAACCTGCTGGTGCTATTGTCAACAAGGGACCAACCTTCCTTACGGGATTGAGTTGCCCTAGGGGAGGTTTAGATGGGCTGTTAGGA
>NW_008630639.1:0-14181 GCF_000691845.1 Merops nubicus
CCCCGCAACCGCTGGGCCCGCCCGCCGTCGGGAAGCGGGGCGGCGTGGGCCTGGAAAACGCCACAGGGTTTTATCTCCCCCCGCCCTAGGTCCGTGCCTTCCACCATGCCTTCAGCACCAACGACTGCTCGCGGAACGTCTACATCAAGAAGAACGGCTTCACGCTGCACCGCAACCCCATCGCCCAGAGCACGGATGGGGCGCGGACCAAGATCGGCTTCAGCGAGGGCCGCCACGCCTGGGAGGTGTGGTGGGAGGGCCCGCTGGGCACCGTGGCCGTTATCGGCATCGCCACGAAGCGGGCGGCCATGCAGTGCCAGGGTTACGTGGCCCTGCTCGGGAGCGACGACCAGAGTTGGGGCTGGAACCTGGTGGACAATAACTTGCTGCATAACGGAGAGGTGAACGGCAGTTTCCCCCAGTGCAATAACGCGCCCAAATATCAGGTGAGAAGAGGGGCTTGGCACAGGCTGGAAGCGTCCGGGTGTCTGAGCAGGGCTGGCTCCTCACTAGGGTGCCCTGGCTGCCTGCTGAATGGGTCCTAAATGCCCACTGAAGGGCATCTGTGCCTCCCTCCCCTGCAGAAAACGAGTGATGCCACTTGAGAGGCCTTTCCTGCTTCGTTAACCTCTGTGCCTGTGAGGGGGGTTCAGTGCAGCTGACCCTCAGTTGTTTCCACACCTCTATCTCAAACATTGAGTTGTTTTATCTCAAATATTGAGGCTCAGGTACCAGCACCGAGCACTGGGTCTGTTTAGACACCGTGTTGCTGGCGAGGCTGTTGTAGCCTTCCAAAGTAGTGACTGGCCCCGTGGCAAGCTGAATCTCTGTGACATTTTAGTCCTTGTATGGCAGCACGAGTTGAGGTCAGTGCTTAGGTAAGTCTTCCTGCAAAAACCTGCCTCAGGTTATTGAAGAGAAGGTGCCATTCCACCTTTTTGTCCTTATAAAAGTGTTTCTATTTGTTCTTCTGGCTGCTCACGTGACTACGTTTTGACTGCTGGATGTCCTTATAACTTTTAAGCTAATTGTGTTATAATTTTTATCTTGTAATGCTGTGGCCTTGTACAAGTATGGGCTTATGTTGGGTTTTAGTTGTGGGTGAAGATCTGTGTGGTACCTTGCATCTGATACTCCTGAATTTCATGTAAAGTTCACCACTAAGCACTTCATTCTGTCTGAAGGTTATGATACCTGCCAGTTTGGGGAATAATACCTAAAAATTTGTCTCATTAAAGAGATTCAAATCTCTTGCCGTTTGCACATTCCCTAGCATGCAGATTGGTTTGGCACTTTCCAGGCTTGGTGGTCCCTTTCTGCTGTCCTTGTCTAGGCCTTTCTGAAGGGTGAGGAAAAGTTTTAAAGCTGAGAGTCCCCAGCTCACGTGGGGACTGGAGGATGAACGCAGTCACTGCTTTCTCTAAAACTTCCTGAGAGCTCAAATGGGTGATTCTTGGGAGTTTGTTGAGACATGCACAGTGATCTGCTCTCAGCAAACATAACTCCAAGGGAACATACGTGTTGGTTGAAACAAAACTGTGCTGGCTGGAAGAAATCTCCATCAATGGGGCTGTTGGTGAGGAATCAGGAGTGCAAGGTCCTGCTGTGCTTGCTGCTGGTGCCTGGGGATTTATTTATGCCCAAATAACTAGATGGACTGCAGGGAGCACCGTGTGCATGCCTAGATCCCAGGCTCCTGCTGTCTTCAGTGTTGGTTTCACTTTTTTCATGCTTATTTTGCCTAAGCTTTGCCCTGAAGTTTCCTTCAGCCTTGGTGAGGGAATACCTCTGTCAGCAACAGTGCCTGCACAGTATATTTTTTATCTTATATTCCAGTATATTTTATATCTGGTACTTGCCTTTCTAAACCAAGTTATTATCTTTAGAATTGTTCTTCACCAGAGCAAGTACTGCTCAGTGCCAGCAACAGCTAAATACATGTCCAGGTGACTTCGAGGCCATTACAAAGCTTTCAAAACTGCAGTATTCTGAAGCATGTAGTGTGCTCACTCTTGGTGCTCTCACAAAGTCTGTGTGAAAAGGGTTGTGTTTATTCTCAGGGAAGTGGTTAGACACAGCCTGCCCACTGGAAATGGGCAGAAGGTGCTCAGGATGTGCCTTGGAGTAAAATCAAGAAATTCCTGTCACAAAGGTAATAGAATCAGGAGAAACAGGAAAGCCTTGTTCTAACATGACCTGCTGGGCTGGGCTTTATTTTGGTGTCTCCATTTGAATACTCTGACTCTTTCCATGTATTTTTTTTCTCCTTCCCCACTCCTGTCTCTGTTTCCAGATAGGTGAAAGGATTCGAGTTATCCTGGACATGGAAGACAAAACGTTAGCCTTTGAGAGGGGTTATGAGTTCTTGGGAGTTGCCTTCAGAGGACTGCCAAAAGTTTGCCTGTATCCAGCAGTGTCTGCTGTCTATGGTAACACAGAAGTGACTTTGGTCTACCTGGGAAAGCCTCTGGATGGATGATGTAGATGGTTTTGTTGGGACATCGAGATGTGGATGATGGGGAGGAGGAATCTGCATGTTGGTTAGAGGGAAACATGTATTAAAGGAGAAAAAACAAAACAAAACCAAACCAACCAAACAACAACAAAGTGTGAGTGTGTGTCCAGGAGCCATGGAGGAGATCCCACGGAGCTTTGAGATGGAGGACCAGCCATACTTCAGGAATTGTGTTACATTTCCTCTTTCTACTTAGGCCAGAAAAATCCTCAGGGTTGCAGTTGGTTGAGTGGGAAGCTTCCACAGGCATGTTGCAACAGATTTCATTGCTAAGGTGGCAGTGTGTGACCTCAGAGATTTCAGAAAGGGTTCCATACAAAACTTGAGGAGATTAACCTGAGATTTTAGGTAGCGTGTTTTGTGAAAGACTCCCATTTTAAAACTGCTTGTTCCTTCCCTTTCCTCCTTTGGGCCAGCATTGGGACTGGAGGAGAGCAAGTCTGGTTGGGTTTTATTTACAATTTTTAACATACTGGGAAGGATGATCTGTCTGGACTGCCCTTCTCTAGTATAACAAAACGTGTGCAGCTATTTTTAAGTGTATTTTAAGGGTTGTATATATAGAACACGTTGGAAAGAACAGTTAAAAGAAAGGGTTTGCTTTATTCTAACTGGGATGTAATTTCTTAAAGGGAAAAAAAAAAAACAACACCAAAAACCCACTACATGGCATCAGAAAATATACCTTGGACAGGTATACAACACTCATGTACTTCTGTTGTATTGTAAAGCATTTTGGGATGCTCTTGTGGAGTATGGTGCTACATGGGCTCATTTTCTGTGAAAGTTTCCACAGCTTTAGCAACAGTTCTGCTCCATAGAAAACATGAAACCTTTTCCCCACAAATCTCCTGTCACCAAGATTTGCTGTCCCCTTCAGGGAAGAGAGCCACAACACAGCAGTGAGCTTTTTGTCTTCTCTTTGACCTCAAAATTACTGACTTTTAAAAGCATTCTTAGGCTTTCTAATCACTGTTGCAAAACATTTCTTAATAATGAGGAAGGAGCATTCAGTTTCTGAATCCAGACCTTGTTTTCAGCTTGAATGGCTTTATAAGGCTTTAAGACTTGGCTGAACCTTTCTGTAACTAAACAAAATCCCCCCTGTACCCAAGTATTCACCTGCTTGTTTTCAGTCAGGAGGGGTAAAACTCTCAGCAACCCTTGGATGGGGATTGTGGATCAGGTTCAGTGTTTGGGCTTTTTGCTTGCAGCAGTTTCTGGAGAACCCATACAAACCCCTGTGGCCTGTTGGCGTGCAGGCTGGGGCAGCTGTGAAGCTGAGAGCTGTGGTAAGGAGAGACTTTTCTGATGAAGCTGCTTTCCGCTGAGGTTGGAAGGTCTGTAGGGAGCCCCAGAAGGGCTTCTTTTAATAGGGCATTAAAACCTGCAAGCCCTGTGGCTAGCTCTTGACTCTCCTCTTTCCCAGGGCTGTCTGAACTATTGCAGAGTTGGCTGTGCTTTTTGGAGGTGGATAAGGAAATGTTTATACAACTTCTCTTTGCTTTATTTGTGCTGGAGAGTGTGAATTGCTTCGTTGTGAACACTGGGAACTCTCTGATCACAGGAGAGAAAGGAATTCCTCTTAGGCTGTTGCTCTTTCCCCCCCATTACTCAGTAATGCAAGGAGAGCACTCCAAGCAGGTGAGTCAGGCTCCAACAACCCTCCATGGAGGGCTTTTTACTTAGTAGATAACCAAGTTCTGCACTGGAACAGAGTATGTATGTCATTAGCATTTTAAAAGGATTTTATTTATTTGTTTTGTGTGTTGTTTATTGCTTAAAGGCACTATCTGCTCCTCTTGGCTGCATTAAAGACAGAAACTAGGCAGTGAGAAATGAAGATAGTTTCAGTGGTGCTGAGAACAACCAAATAAATGATGTGGGATGGGCAAAGAGGATGTTTTTGGAAAAGTCTGTTACAAGCCTTGATTGTACTGAACTGTAAAGTGTGTATCTGCATTGCAGGACCGTGGGGCATCAGGTGGGAGGTGGGGAAGGAGAAAACCCTGTCCAATTTCAGAAAATAAAGTGGTCCCCAAGAGGAATGTATTCTCAGTGGAGTCCTGACACGACCTCTGCACTTGTTCACAAATCCAATTAGATGCAAGTAAACCCTGAGAACCTCCAAGGAGTTTTATTCACAAATGAAGATTGTTTTCCATTCTTGGGACTACATCTTACCCTAGAAATAATTTCCCTTTCAATTAAAAATGCTGAAAGCTGAACATTCCTTAAAGGGTGGGTTGTGGGGGGGGGGGGACTCACTTATGTAAGATTATAACTTATTCTTGGAGACCAATGCTGGCTGTACAAAATATGAAAATAAACTCTGCTATCATTCAGAA
Organism: Merops nubicus; assembly: GCF_000691845.1. Classification (NCBI taxonomy): domain Eukaryota; kingdom Metazoa; phylum Chordata; class Aves; order Coraciiformes; family Meropidae; genus Merops; species Merops nubicus. The sequence goes on from NW_008630639.1 coordinate 4,864, forward strand.
GGAGACGTTGGTGTGGATTGTTGTAATGACATCAGTGTTGTGGTGGCAGGAGAATGGAGGAGCAGTTTGGAGGACCAACAAGGTTGGTGTTGAGACTGTGATTTGCTACATGGCTGCTTGAGAAGAGAACCTGATGGGTGGTTAACAAGGACTTGAAAGTTCTGTGGTCTACTGGCTGAGTTTGGGAAGTTACATCCTCTAAAATAGGGCTGCTCAGGTGTTGGAGGTCTCCAGATTTGACCTGAGGTGGTGTGCTCAGGGCTGTGACTGCCTTTGCCCTGCTGCTCTACCAAGGTGCCTCCTTCCTGGGTCAGCTTCTCAACTTCTCCCTGTTTCTGTAGCTTTCTGTAGTGAAGTTCACTATTCCACAATGCTTTTACCAAGAAGTAGGTGATTTAGGAGAAGCAGGAGGCAGTGTTGTGGTTGTGAGCTCCGAGGCACTTTCCAAACTCTCTTGTGTCAAGAATTTGCTTTTAAACTGTGAACTTCTGGTGAACATTTCTGCAAGCTTCTGCAGGAACAGAGAAGTTTGATGCTGGCTTGCCAATAAAATGTAGAAACACTTTTTTTTTCTAGCCTGAGGTACTTCAGAGTTGGCCAAGCAGCTGTTTGAAGTATTTTCCCTACCCTGAATAGTGATTTAACTGCTTGGGTCAGGAGGAACACCAACTGTTCCTAGCTCCCATAACAGAAATCAGTCAGATTCACAGCTCTGGGCTCCAGAATACTGCAAAACATCCAGAATTTTTATTTTATAAGTGTGTCTATCATTTGAACAAAACTCAGAACTTCTTGTGGTTTAAGTATGCTGTGAAATCCTTTGGGAGTTTAACAGTGGGGCTGATCTGCTCAGGTTTCTGGGTCTGAGGAAGCCAGGAGCGTGGCACGGCTGCTTGTTTGGGGGCAGAGAGTCTCTTCTGGGCTTTGGTGGTGGTTTGTGGTGGCCTGAAGTCAGCTGCATGACTGTGTTCTGTCAGAGGACAGAGGTGTTGCTGGAATGAATAATAAACCCAAGGAAACTCACCCTAGCAGGGTTATTTTTGTGAAAATGTGTTTTTTTTCCCTTACTTACATGCTCACCACTGCATTTGATTTTTTGAAGGTGCTGTATGTGCCTTCTACTGGCAAACACCATTTGCTTTTGTGTTTGGCCATTCTTCAGGTGACAAAAGCAGCAATCCAGGAGCAGATGGCTTGGATCCTGTGGGCTGAACTTCTGCTGCCTGGGATGTGGCTGGGTTTTTTGCCTGCCTCTGACTCTGCTAGCCATCTGGAACATATTAGCTTCTCTCTCCACGTACCAATGAGCTAAATTTTTAAATTTCCTTAACACACGGGTGTGTTTTCCAGATGGCTGCCTCTATTTTTTTTTTCCCTGTTCCATTTTCACTGGGATGATGACAACAGTTGATGAATTAAAATAATGCTCGGCCTGATAATAGTTTGATCATAGAAAACTCATTTTCTCTAAATATTTGAGAAGTAACCAGCCCTCAGTGATTACTCAACCTGTGCATTTCAATCCTGAAATTTCAGTTCTAGCTAAATCTACACTATAAATAGCTCTTGGATGCTGGCAGGAGCACCACTCTAAGTGCTGTATGTGCTGCTCTTCTCCAGCACAGTGCTGATTCTTGCACAGTCCTGACAGTTTGGTGAAATCTCCAGCTAGAAAACAGCACTACTGAAATCTGCCCTAAGATCCTCTCTACGTTTACAAACAGGATTTTAAAAAGTTAGGAGTGTGGTGTGTTAGATTCCCATGAGCCACAGTAATCCAGCTCATACTAAGGTGTAATTTGGTTGCAAGGGAAATGAAGTGGTCAATCCATACAGAAAGCTTTTCCTGCAGGGGTGCTGAACGTGCTCATTGGTACCTGAAGCAGCTTTTTATTCTTACTGCTGTACACGTTGTGACTTGTGAATAAAATGTCCCACCTCCCCACCAGAGGGCAAAGTTAGCAGCTCTCTGGAGCCTCGACTTTGAGTTTCCTGAGTGTTGTGCAAAGTGGATGTTTAATGTGGAAACTTCTCTGTTAGCATTTGCTTCCTGTCCTCTCAGAAAAACAAAAACGTATCCAAAAATAAAAATCTAAACCCCACCAGCGTCTAGGAGGGGATGGTGGAATTTTACAAATATACTTCTTGATTTGAACCCTTGATCCTGAAATGAGGCTGAGCAAATCTTTTGCAGTTCAGGAAATTATCTTCAGTGAGAGCAAGCTGAGACGTGACTCCAACAGCACCTTAAAAGATAAAAACATAAAAGGAAGGGGTTTGAGAGGCTCAAACAAAATGTCACTGTTGCCATTCAAAGTCTACTTTTCCCAGCCTTGCTTTTCTTCCTCTGAGAAAATAGGGATATCATCAAAACATTATTTTAAAAAAATTCCATTGTAGTTGAGAAAAAAACCAAAACAAAACCCCAAATAAATCACTGAGAAGGGATTTGTATATTCTGCAATTTTACCAGCTCAAGAACCAAGGCTCTTTTTCCTTCCATGCCTGCACTTGCAGATGTCTTGTGAACTAGCTGGAGTTGTTTCCTGCTGGCTTGATTTGGTTTGTCTTTTTAATTCCTATTATTCTACCTTGGCTATAAGTTATATATTCACCTGCAGGCAATGTCTGAATGGGAAAAAGGATGAAGCTCTAACCTCATGTCTGATCTTGTGAGCTCCCAGTTTGACCATTTTTTGGTGGTTTTACCCAGAAAGAGCAGGAGTGTTGCCATGTGTGGAAGGGAGTGACCATCACGACCACCTTGATGCATCTCCAGTGTTTTAGTGCTCTGGATGGGCACTGTAACCCCAAGTGTTTCACTCTGTGTTTTGCAAGGTGATATTTTTTTGGTATGCAGCAGGTGAGTTGAAAATTGAGGCCAGACAAAATCTGATCAGTAACTGGAAGCACAGACCCAAGCAGATGAGGGTGTGTGGTGGGTATGATCTTCAGGAGACTCTCTGTAGCTCAATAATGTGTTAAATCTGGGCTGGGGGCTGAACTCTGTCCACCAAATCTTCACAGTACCTGTTCACAGGGAACAAACTGCTGGCTGCAGCTTCAGCTGGAGGGAAGGCTTCACTGAAAGCCTGCAAGGGTAGGAAACTTCTTGTTTCCTTAGCATCCTGTGCAGAGGAGAAATAAACCATATCCAATTGCTTTGAAATAGTAATTTAGGAGAATTCAGGGGACAGAGAACACTTTTCTCATGCTGGATCCCATCAGGCACCTGAGCCCTGCTGCAAGGTCTGGTGCAAAAGCAGAGCTCCAGGGTTGGGTATCGTGCTTTCATTCATCAATGCATCAGTTGGAACTTCCCCCCCTCTTGCATTTCGGGTCTCAAAATGAAAGGTGAAACCCTTCTTCAAGTTTCTCCCAGATAGAACTGTGGGGATGAGGTTTCAGATAAAATAACGTTTGTATTAGTTTCTTTCAAAAGAAAAACCCACAGAAACTTATATCCTGGCAGGTTTTTTTTCCTGTTTTCTTCAGCAAGAGCAATTCTCTATGTGCAAGAGAGCACTGAAGCCCTGGAGAGGTTTTTTTTCCCTGTTACTCATCCCAGCAGCATCACACGAGAAAGGAGAGATGCTGAGCCCCAAGGCTGGAGACCAGGGAAAGGAAGTTTTTTGGGGTGTGAACATTCTTGCTTGCTTCTAGCCCTGGTTGCAGCCCTCCTGGAGAAGAGCTGTGTGGGGGAGAAGGTCGTGTAGCAGGGCTGCTGGCTCTCCTGGCCAGAGGGGAAGGCTGGGTGGGTACGCTTGGCTCTGTGAGGAGCTGAGATAATTTCACTTCCCTTTGCACTGATGACAGAATTACTCACTTCTCTTAAGCAGAAGGGCAGCAGGAAGGGCGTGTGTGTGAGTGCAGATGGGAGTACTTCTTCTTGCCACAATTTGCATTGCTGAATGATGTCATAGCAGTGACTTGCCCAGACCTTCTCTTTATGGTGACTTAGAGCCTCCAGTCCTGACAATTGAACACTAATTACTTTGTTGAATGTGTCCGAGTAGATTAGTCAGGGGGTTTTATTGCTTTTAATGGTTTAATTGATTGTACAGCAGAAAAATAAGGTCAATTTATCCACCTTTGGAAACCCTGTGGGAAAAACTCGGGCAACACTTTCAGGTCTAGATGCAACCAAAGACCAAACTGTAGAGGTACAGAGACTTTGTTGTGGGGCTCTCCAGCTCTTGAGAAGGTCTGGGAAGAGAGGTCATTTGTCTTTTCTGGCCCCAGGCACTTGCTTCTCCTGCAGATGCATTTCAAGCAGTTCTCTAGAGCACCTGGACTTCCAGTAGGGTCTGTCTAGGATCAGGACTTATAAGAGGGTCACTTGGCTCGTGGTTACTCCAGAGCTACAAAGCTCAGCTACCTCAGCATCTGATGCAGCCTGCTGCAGGCTCTCTTCTAAAGACTTGGGGATCTGGATGCTCTAATGCTCTCTGAGGAGTAGCTTTGCTTTGATGTGGTGGGGTGTCCCTTTCTGAGACCTCAGACCCCCAGAAGGACCCATGGGTGGAGGCTACGAGGGGTGGCAGGAGCCCGGCTGCAGGGCAGAGGGTGGATCTTAGAATCATAGAATCCTTCAGGTTGGAAGAGACCTCCAAGATCATCAAGTCCAACCATCAAGCCAACACTACTGAGTCCTCTGCTAAAACAGAATCGGTCAGGGTTGGAAGGGACCACAAGGATCCCCCAGTTCCAACCCCTCTGCCATGAGCAGGGACACCTCCCACTAGATCAGGCTGCCCAGAGCCTCCTCCAGCCTGGCCTTAAAGACCCCCAGGGATGGGACCTCAACCCCCTCCCTGGGCAACCCATCCCAGGGTCTCACCACTCTCATGGGGAAGAACTTCTTCCTCACATCCAGCCTGAATCTGCCCACTGCCAGCTTTGCCCCATTCCCCCCAGTCCTGTCACTACCTGCTAGCCTAAAAAGTCCCTCCCCAGCTTTCTTGTAGCCCCCCTAAGATCCTGGAAGGCCACAATAAGGTCCCCTCAGAGCCTTCTCTTCTCCAGACTGAACAGCCCCAACTCTCTCAGCCTGTCCTCACAGCAGAGCTGCTCCAGCCCTCGGATCATTCTCGTGGCTCTTCTCTGGACACGCTCCAGCAGCTCCACGTCCCTCTTGTAAGATAAATCTTCTCTGAACCTGGCTGCTGTGGGGCTCCTCCAAGCCCAAAGGGGCCATTTTCCCAGGAAAGGGTCCTCACAGGCTTTTCCGGCATTGCCCGCCTGGGGGGGGTGTTTCCCACCATCTCCCCCTTGAGCTTGTGCAGCTCCAACATCTGCAGCCATCAGCAACCAGCGTGTGGAGCCCTGGGCTCTGCTCAGCACCCAGAATTACCACTGGGGTCAAAGCATCATTCTGCTTCCTACCAGAAAACCTGGCAAGAGCTGGGAGACTGCTGACAGCTGAGGGTGTGGCAGCAAAGGTGAGCTTCACTGGTGGATGAACGGGGAGCTGTAGAGTGAGATCCCACCAGGAGTGTGGGCTGCTGCTGGCCAGGGAGCAGGAGCAAAGTGGTGGAGTTGGCCTGCAGGAGGATGCTCTCACTACCCAGGCGTTCCCAGGCACTTGAGCCACTGCAAAACCAGGACCTGAAGCTCTAGTGTAGTGACTAACATCAGTGCCAGCACATTCATGGCCTTGGAAGAAGACCAAACGTGGCTGGGCAAACCACCAGGCAGGTTGTCTGGCTACAGCCGTGGGGGTGGGGAGGAAAAGATTTTGATGCTGATTATAAGTCGCTGATTTTTGTCTCTTGGTTTCTCCTGAAAGAAATAGACTGGAGGGAAACTGCTTCTTGCAGAGCTCCAGCTCAGCTGCAGTGCTGGGGCTGCAGAAATGCCCAGGCTCAAGTGTGTCAGTGCATCTGTGCCACCCTGCCATGGGACATGTCCTTTGCCATCCCCTGGGGGTGAAAAAGGTGGATTCCCATTGAGAAGTTCAGCCAGATGAACTTCCAAAGCTTCAAGTGAAGCCATCCAGCTGGCTGTATTTTACATTTTCCCTTTTTGCTGTGTAACAAATGATCTGAGTTCTTTTTTATGTTCATAGTTCATCTTAAATTAGAGGCAACTGCTGCTGCTGGTAGCTTCTGGGACGTGGCAGACCTCCAGCCTCCCTTGTTCTACCCAGAGGAGGTGATTAAATTGAGTGACTCCTTCACTTTTGTCTTCTTGATATCTTCGTGCTGCCTCTGCATGCTTCACCAAGCAGCAAATGAGAATCTGATGTGGGTTTTAAAGATAAAATTTGGATTTTCTTTCGTTTTCAGTATTGTTGAGTGCCTGGGGATGAAGAGCTGAAGGGAGATGCTGCTTGTCACCCTGTAGCCACTCCTCCTTCTCCAATAAGGTCCAACAGGTAGGATGCTGCTGTGGAGAGCTGGTTGCTCGAGCCTACCTACTGTTTTCTGTGATGTGGTTTGCAGTTTACCATGAGCCTGGAGATCGTGGTGTGTCTGTGGGTATTTAAGCCTCCTCAGGCTCCTTTCCCAGAGCAGCTGGTGGTTCTCCCCATCTCTTTTTCCCTTTGCAGGGCTGCTCTCTGCATCCTCTCCTTGCTGGGCAAATTGCTGGAGACTGAGCAGAGCTGGAGGCTTTCTGGGGGCACTTTGCAGAAGAGTTTCATTCTCTCCAGTTCTCTGTCACAGCGGGTGTGGAGGAAGCCCATGGAGAAACATTCCTGTTTCACTTTGCCCTGACTCATCCCAGGCTGTGGTCCTGCTGGTGTGTGAGCTGTGAGAGACCTTCCACTCAGGGATAAAATCCTCTTTCCTTCAGGAAAACAAGAGGCACGATGAGGTGTAGGGGTGGGGCTGCTGCTTTCTGTTGGGCTTTCTCCTTTTCCACAGAGTCCTGTGCTGGGTGAGCAGTCCAGGGCTGCCCTCTCCTTGCAGCTTTTCTCTTGGTTTGTGCTTTGTGACAGTTTGAGGGTTCTTAAGGGAAAAAACAAAATGGTTTGGAGTGAAGAGGAGGAATGGAGGAAGCTCACGGGGTGTAAAAACCTTGTAGGGATTCCCAGTTGTTTCCTACAGCTGCAGGAATTGGAGCTGTGTGTGTGTGGACACTGCTCCAAGCAGCTGAGATCTCCTTCAGTTTGATCCAACTTTGCCATTGGGCTGGATTGGAGCTTTGAAGAGCTCAAACCAGCTCAACCCTTCCCTCTTTACTGTGCTAATATTAAAAACTAAATAGAACCCCCTCAAAGAACACATCCAGTCCTTACAGGGTGGGCTGGATGGGGGCATGATGCTGCTTCAGAGGAAGAGGAGGGGAGCGAGCAGCAGCTCTAGGATGTGTTCTAAACCATGCCTCTGCAGGATGTGGGGAAAGTGTGAAACACAAAGCTGCTGCCAGCTGCCCCAACCTGGGACCAGCAGCTGCTCTGCAGGGTCAGCCCTGGGAGGTGGCTGCTTTCCAGGGAGGAGGTGGTGGGAGAAATGTGGCTGGTTGGTGTGGGGGCTCTGCCATCCCACCGCGCCCCACCAGCGAGCACCTTCACTGCTGGGGAAAGGGGGTTCTGCTGGCTTGGCTTCTGCCAAGCTTTCTCCTGAAAAAAGCTGTCCACACACACACAGCTCCAATTCCTGCAGCTGTAGGAAACAACTGGGAATCCCTACAAGGTTTTTACACCCCGTGAGCTTCCTCCATTCCTCCTCTTCACTCCAAACCATTTTGTTTTTTCCCTTAAGAACCCTCAAACTGTCACAAAGCACAAACCAAGAGAAAAGCTGCAAGGAGAGGGCAGCCCTGGACTGCTCACCCAGCACAGGACTCTGTGGAAAAGGAGAAAGCCCATCATCATCTTCTGAAACACATCATCTTCTCTTCCAGCTCCTCCTGGGCCACAGAGAGGAATCTGGTCTGACCCTTGGGGCATCATCTGTTTTGGTGGCACCACGTGGAGGAACCTCATGAGAAGGTCCCTCAGGACTCTCCAGGTCACCTGAGAGGTGAGATCTCAGGAGTGGAGCTTTATGGCTTCAGGTTTTCCCAGCCCTGGCTCAAAGCTCTGCCAGCTCTTGAGTCTCCAAACTTCAGGTGAGTGGCTTTGGTGTGGGTTGGGCTGAGTTTTGGTGTGGGTGGGTGGCTGAGTTTTGTCAGGGGCAACCTGGTTTGTCATCGTTGGCTGGTCTTGGCCTTTTGTGTGGCCTCAAGCACCACCATGGGAATTTTGCCCTGCTGTGGAGCTTCTGCCATCTGCTCTGCTTCACTGGGATAAGGAGTGCTTCTCTCTTTTCCTTCTTGATTTTTATACTTCAAACTTCCTTGAAAATGGAGGAAATGAAACCACAGGGCTTTTTTGTGAGTGACACGGGGAGAGCTCAGTCTCCTGCCAGAGAAGAAATGAAATTGAGGGTGAAGGCAGAAAAATCTCTCTCTGGTCATTTCTGCTGGCTGGGAGAGGGCTGACATGGTGTAGGAAGGAGATGGAGAGCCCTGTGGATGAGGGTGAGGAAGAAGAGGGCCTTGGAAGCATGGATTTTTGTCTCTCTGCCTTGGCAGTTGTGGGAGAAGCCATTTATGCCAACTTTACATAGGGATTGGCTCTTAGGAGCTCCCTGTATCCCAACAGGTCTGGCTCACACCCCGGGTGCTGGATTTGCCAAAATCCCAAGCAGCCCCAGGAGACCCAAAGCTCTGTGGGCAGTGGGATCTGGGCATCCCAAATCTCACCTAGATGACATGAGGGGCCGGGTGCTGACGTTCCAAAGCAGGACTCAACATCTGGGGACAACTTCAACCACAGCAAACAACAGCACCAGCTTCTTCCCCTGAGGGGAGCACGTCCCCTGGCTCCTGTTGAAGCCCCTGCACTGGGTGCTGGAGGCAACTGGGGGGCTCTAGGGACACAAAAGGAATAGATGCCACGCAGGGGAGTGCTGCTGAGCTGGTGGCCTTTTCTCCAGCTCCACCAGGATTAGTGGCATGGCTCTGCAGGCAAGAGCTGCCCCCAGGGTCACCAGCTCTGCCTCCTGAAGCCCTTGCTGGGTGTTGCTGCTGGAGCTGTGCAGGGGGGTCCTGCTGAGGGGACGGTCCTGGGAGCAGTGGGAGAACCAGGAGCTGCGAGACCCTCGGTGGGGGCCGGTTGCCCTCGGCATCCCCCTCCCTCTTGTGGTTCCTCCTGGCCGCTGAGCTGCTTGTGGGTGCACGGCCCGGGCTGCGAGTGCTGAGATCAGTAAGCAGAGCGCCTGGCTGCCTCCATGTGACTGCAGTTTCCGTTGGCTCCTTCCGCACGGGCTATATTGGGGCTAAGTGAGAACGCTGCGGGGACAGAGACCCGGCAGGTTGCACCTCCCCGAG
>NW_008630640.1:0-618 GCF_000691845.1 Merops nubicus
GATGGGAGAGGGACAGGCTGGGCTTGGAGCACCATCCATCCAGCCCCTATTGATACCTAGAGCACAGGAGAGGGCTTCCAGCTGGGTAAGGGCAAGGCCCTGGACGAGAGGGCTTTGTCTGCTCCTATGAACTCAGCACCAGCGGTGTGACAGATTCCTCAGCTGGCACCTGAGGCATACCCAGGTACCTGCGTGTAGTCCTCCTCCTTCCAGACCCACAGCCTCTGCCACTGCCCCACATCCTCTGCCACTGCCCCACATCCTCTCTGTGACTCCCTGGCTGTCCCCACACACGCTCCTGACCCGGCACCACGGCCCCATCCTGCCCGCTCACCTCTCCCACTTCGCTCCTGCCCCCTCCTGCCCCAGCCCTGCCCGCGGGCTGCCTCCCGGGGCCCCCAGCCCCTCGCTGTCCCTCTGCTCCCCGAGCCCTCCTGCTTGGCCTCCGTGCCCCCCGTCGGGGGCAGCTGAAGGAGCAGCCGGGCTGGTGGGATGGGGAATGCCCAGATGGGCTCGGGGGAAAGGACGCCTGGAAACATGTGCCAGCCTCTGCCTCCCCTCCACGGGCGGCTGCCCCAGTCTGGAGCCATAGGCAAGTCCACGTCACACAGGACAGAG
>NW_008630641.1:0-1793 GCF_000691845.1 Merops nubicus
TTTCTACCACCCTTTCTGCGGATCGAAACTGCGTTACAGAGGCACATGAATCGCCCAAATCCCGACCGAGAGAACAAAGCAACGATGAAGGTTCTCCCTCAAAGGCAGGCAGGCGACTTCCGCTGCACCGGCGCCCTGCCGCACGTACTTCAATGCAGACAGGTTCTCATGAATTCTCGTCCTGTGACGTGTACAACATCACGACTCTACTCCAAGTCCTCCGAAAGCACAATCTGCACCGCCAGATCCACCCCCTGTCGTAGCAGTCCTGCGAAAATGGCTTTTCTCAATTACCTTTCTACCACCCTTTCTGCGGATCGAAACTGCGTTACAGAGGCACATGAATCGCCCAAATCCCGACCGAGAGAACAAAGCAACGATGAAGGTTCTCCCTCAAAGGCAGGCAGGTGACTTCCTGCAATGGCTTTTCTCTAAGCTCTTGTTCTCCTTAACGATGCCTGGGATTTCTACCGCAGGGGAAAATTGAAATGACAATGGTGATGGATATGAAAATTAAAAACCGAGGGGCTTAATATGGCGTGCAGAATATCACGAGGTTTAATTTACTCCTTGAAAACCACATTCTTCATCACGGATGATTTTTTTTTTCTTTATAGCAGTTTTCCCTAAATGACAGGTGTAAGGACAACAAAAGAAAATAGGGTCGGAAATTAAAAACCTGAGTTAGACCTTTCCCCAGAGAACCACCAGTATTGGGCTCCTTAAACCAAGCTGCAGCTACTCCGCTGTCAATACTAACAGTCACAGAGAACTCCCTTCCAATTACCACTCCAGCACCGCCGACTGAGATCTGGTTGAATGCTGAGAACACCTACAGACATCACTAATCCTGACAAAGGAAAGATAACGGGCGTTATGGGGTGATTTCCCTTTTAATAGTCCAGATAGAGGTAGGGCGTTTATACGCATTGACACTTAAAAGATTCCCCATCTAATGCTTGAAGCTTCCTGTGTGTAGGACACCTTTTCAACATCATACTGTAGGACAGCAGGAGAAGACCGGGGCAGCTGCATTCCCTAAACTCTGCAGAACATTCGTACCTGTGCAATTTCAATTGCCTAACTGCTGTCATTTCTGTATTTCGTTGTCCTTGTGGACATGCTCTCAGAATGGGAAGAGACCTCTCCTTGTAAAGACGAAGATACGATTATTTCAACAGGGAGGTAAGTCACCGAATTCTCACATGTAATGACCGGGCAATGGGATTTACCAGGTCCAAGCACGTCTCTATAGGAAAGGAGGCACTTAAATTTTTTTTTTTTTTCTTCCGCGAGTTGCCACTGAACACGTGTCTATGAAAAACAGACCAAGGGCAGTAAGGAAAGAGAGAAGTACCACTAACGATGGTTGGAGAAAGAAGAGATAAAGAGAAATAAATGCACAGAGAACTGAAGTCTCAAGAAACGAACACTTCCCAACTCGTCTGTCATCTTGCAAAAACCTTATCCCAAAAAAGAGGCACCATTCTACTCCTTTATAAGAGAGAAACAACCCGTATTCAAGAAGTAGGATTTAAGAAGCAACAATATCCAACACCAAGTGCTACTACGGTGTTCCCTCCCCCGTCATGTAGGATCAGCAGATCTCTTTCCACAGGGGAAGGAGTTGCCTTCATCGCTACTAATTAACGGGATGCTAGAGAACAAGTCGTTACAAGTTAACGGGATGCTAGACAAAAGAAGTGCAACAATCAAGACCTCTCAAATGAAGCTGTGATCACCGAAAAACCAAGAGGTGTCGCCGCCAGCTGCCTGCTCTGAGTGAAGGGGGA
>NW_008630642.1:0-837 GCF_000691845.1 Merops nubicus
TCAGCTCCACGGCCCCAGCTCAGATGTGGGTTTTTTTGGTGCTGGCTTTGCACGAACCCAAAAGGGAGCAAAAGCCTTTTCCCTGGCAGGGCAGCAGCTCTGAGCCGGCCAGGGAGAGACCAGCAGGGGTCCAGCATCCCTCACAGCTCCCCAGCAAACACTCATCACCTGCCACAGCAGGGCAGGAGAAATCGTTAGCAGAGGCTAATTAGGGTGCCTGACCCTAACCCTGCTCTGCTGGGGGTGCACTGAGCACCCACAGCTGGGCTGTAGGGGGAGGGTCCTGCTCCATCCTGCAGGATGCTTGGTGCAGAATGAGGCTCTGCCCTTGGCATGTGGCCTGAAAGCTGCCGAGGTCCTCCTGTGCCTCAGTTTCCCTCTGCAAGGGGCCTGAGGGCTGAGTCACAGAGGGCTGCAGCCCCTCGCTCAGGACTCCCCAATTCTTGGTGGGAATCAGGAACGCGCCGCTGGAAGCAGCACTGGGAGCCCCCAGGCCCCAGCACCCCCATCCTGCTCCCCGTGGGTGTGCCAGCAGGGAGGGTGTGGGCCTGGGCACCACGCTGTGCCACGCCTGTGCCCTCGCCCACCCCCAGCACTCACCACGCTTCACAGTTTGGGATGCTCTCCAGTTTGGTCTCCCGGGACGCCCTCCACGCTCGCTCCCGGTCCTCGTTCCTAACAGGGAGACAGAAAGGTAGTCAGGGGGGCCAGGGAGACACCCAGACCCCCACCTCACCCCCCTAACCAGCCCTGGGCACCCAATCTCCTCCGTGGGCACCAGCACCGCCCACACCCGGGTGCTGCCCAGCACCCAGCTCACCCAGCACCCAGCTCACC
>NW_008630642.1:1192-2878 GCF_000691845.1 Merops nubicus
GCCCCCCCCCGGGTGCTGCCCAGCACCCGGCTCACCCAGCACCCAGCTCACCCGCAGCACCCCGGCTCCTTGTGCAATTTTCCCGGCGTGGTGCAACGGAGCTTCTTGTGCTCAGGCACCTCTGTGGCCCTGCTCCCTGCCCGGGGTGTGTGCCAGGGCTGCGGGGCAGCTGGCAGTGCCCAGGCCGGTGTGGTCCATGGCAAAGCCTCTGGGAACCACCACGAATAAGCACCAATAAGAAAGAAATGGGGTGGCCACGGGGCTCAGGGCTGTGCCCGTCGGGGCCATGGGGCTCAGGGCTGTGCCCCTCGGGGTCACAGGGCTCAGGGCTGTGCCCCTCGGGGCCACGGGGCTCAGGGCTGTGCCCCTTGGGGCTCAGCACCACGGTGTGCTCAGCCCCCGTGCCCGGATCTCACCCTCACCAACTGCTGACGGCCCCAGGAAGATGGAGAAAGGCAAAGTGCCACCCGTGCCCCTGGGTGAGCCCAGCCCCGAGGCTGAGTGCAGGACGGAGGGGCTGGGGGGTGCTGGTGTCCCCTCTCCTCACCCCTGGGGGGTGCCCGTGGCTCAAGGGCAGCGCAGCCTCCAGCCAACTTCCCTCGGGCCCTCGAATTTCGGCGCCCGGCGCTGACCGCAGCGCTTCCTGCTTGCGACACCTCCCTCCTGGAACGTGCAGAGCTCTGCCCCGGCTCGGGGGGCAAAGCTGAGGGCATGGCCCTGCCCACACCGGGCACAGGGCTCCCAGGGCTCGCCTGAGCCCCAGAGTGGTTGGCACCGGTCGCTGCGTGGTCTGGGAGAGGGGTCTGGGGTGGATTTCTGCCCCATCGCTGCTCGCGGGGTCTCGCAGATAAAGGAGGGACATGGGGAAGGGTCCCTCTGCCCATGGCTGGATGCCTCCGAGCCCAGGCAGCGTCTGGGAGGGGGACTTTTGGGGCAGCAGGAGGGGAGGGGAGCTGGTCGCTGCCCTCGCTGCCTCACAAGTGTGAGGAAAGGAGCTGGGATGGGGTCCCGAGGACGCAGCGGGGGCTTGCACCGGGCTGATGTGGGTGCTGGGTGTGCCCCCTGGGCGTGCCCCGTTGTTGCTCCTCCAAGCTCAGCACCGTTGGTGGCTGTTAAGGTCCAAAGCTGCTGCAAAGCCTGAAGCCATCAGCAATCTCAGAGGGCCAACACTGAGGGTGGAGAAGAGCAGATGGGCTCTCCAAAACCTGGGCTGTCCGGAGCAGAAGGAGCTGGGGATGCTCGGACAGCACAGGAGACGTGGCCATGGGCCTGCAGTGGCCAGGTGTCCTCGGCTTTGGGTAGTGGTGGGAGGCCAGGGCTGCTCCAAGCCAGAGCTGCCCAGCAGGGCTCCCACAGACCCGGGCCACCCCCCGGGGCAGGGCACCAGAGCTGTGACACCGGGCAGGGAACCCATGGTGCCCGTTTGGCTCTCAACTCCTGACCCAACACATGCACGTGGGCAGCCCGGAGGCTTTGCTCAGCTCCACCCAGCCACCTCCTGGTGGGCACTGAAGCCCTGCAGAGCACCCTGGGGTGGGGGCTGCTGTGGGACCCTGACCCCCTGGAACCCAGCTCGGTGCCCCGTGGAGGAGGAAGGGCACAGGGGTGACTTCAGCCTCTCCCCTGCTCAGGGGTGATGGGGAGGGTGGGCGATGCCCAGCGGGGCAGTGGGACCTGCACCTGGGT
>NW_008630643.1:0-755 GCF_000691845.1 Merops nubicus
CTTGGGGGGGCAGATTTATACCACATTTTTTCTGACATTCCGGGTGGTTCTGCAGAGTAAAAAAACATAGCATATACAACTTCATCCCATTTTTCTTCCCTATACAGGAACAACATCAACTGCAACAAAGTATTATATTTTACTGTCCCATTAAATGGCCATTCTTCTCCATCATCCAACTTATACAATGGCCACCACTGACTACAATACTTTATAAGTGTTTCTTTATTTACACTGCCCCCGGAGGGACCCCCCATGTCCTTCCAATGACACATCCTAAGGGTTTTCTTCTTAGAATTCCCCCACTCTGTGCAGCTCCCATCCTGCCTGCCGACACAAAATGTAACTAGAATCTGAATCAAAATCGTTAAAACTCCAACACTTCCAGCACCCAAAGCAATACTTCCACTCTGACTGCCTCAATCTTAACCATACTCTGGATTTTGCACCTGAAACACCAAGTGACTATAATGATTTACAACTCTGACATTTGGTACACAAAGAGGGAGAGGCTTGGTCTCAGAACTAGAAACAACTGGTTAGATAAAACATTTCCTCTTCTGCAAGCCAAATCAAAGTGAGCATGCGCAGATGAAGAGAGGTCAACTAGCGAACACCATGATGGAGAAACGACCATCGTGACTTAAATGACCACTGGAGCATCTGCAGTAATAACAATAGGACGCTAGATGGCGACAGAGACCGAGAAACCGCAAGCTGATAAAGGGAAAAAATATAGAATCATAGAATTGTCA
>NW_008630644.1:0-240 GCF_000691845.1 Merops nubicus
CTCCCGCCCGGCTGGGCAGGAGCCATGCCGGGAGCCCAGGGGCCCTCCAGGATCAGGAGGGCTTCTTAGAAGCGAGCAAAGAGTTCCAAGGTAGGTCAGAGCTTCAGCTTTTCTGTTCGGACCCTTCCGTTCGCGCGCCCGCCTGTAGAAAGTGCTCTGTCAGGTTTGCTGGTGCTGGTGGGACACGTCTGACAGACCTGAGAAGACCTGCACAGCCCTCTCGGCGGATGTGATGCAGGG
>NW_008630644.1:296-610 GCF_000691845.1 Merops nubicus
GCAGTTTCTAGAACAATGCTTTCTAGATCCATTTTCAGATTACCGGGTACTTTTCTAATGGAAACAATAAATTGTGGCAGCATGTTTGAGACTTGTCAGAGCGAGCGCTGCTTCTCCAGCGCCGTGAACACAAACTGCTCTGAAGCTCCATCGCTCCTGCGAGCTCCTGGAGAAGAAAGCGACCATGCCAGCTGCTACCTGCCTCCCAAAGTAATCTGGGAACCGTGCCGCTTAGTACTAAAAAACACCTGATAACAGGCGTTCGGTGACAGGATGGGAAGTGCTGCATCGTCAGACCTGGATTAATGGGATGA
>NW_008630644.1:707-926 GCF_000691845.1 Merops nubicus
CCTAGCGCGGATTTAGTGGCGTTCCTTGTAGGACCTGAATAGGATCAGACAGAGCCTCTGGCCACGCTCGGACCTTTACCTGTGATGGAGTAACTCTCTTTGCACAGGCTGTACCTCTGCGGCTGGCCCTAACTGGATAATTGGAGTTGTCTCTATTTCTAGGCATTACCAGGGGTCAGATGAACGCACCCGGTGAGCTGGGTTTGACCAGTGGGTACC
>NW_008630645.1:0-2954 GCF_000691845.1 Merops nubicus
ATATTATATATAATATGGATATATATTACCACTTATTGTTCATTTATCATTTAAAATATGTAGCTACTTAGGATATCTATCTTAGCAGCGACAGTCTTTATTGTTTTTACAAATAAGAAAATCAAATTAATTTCAAAATTCCTAGTTTCATTTTCCATAATTGTAATGTCAAATTTAAATTTTAGGTGCTAAAGGAGTCACAGAACTCTATTATTGTGCTTGTATATGATAATATTACAACTGTATACTCAATAAAATTTATTGTCAACAGTATGAACAGTGTATTTCAATGACTGTGTGTGCAACTGACCTACATTTTTAAATATTACTAATAATATTAGAATTATTGCATATTCATGGAAAGCATGCAGGAAAAGTCAGTGCAATCTGCCTTTAAAGTCTGAATGAATATTGCAGTCAGTATTTAATGTCAATAATATTCTTCAGTGAGTTTCACACAGAATACTAAACATAGCTGGCTGGGTTTTCCTGTGAGTGTTGACTGTTACTTTCCAGATAATTTTTTCCTAAGAAAATGCGGTAATTTTCCGTCTCTAGTGTGTCGGAAACAGCTAACCACAGATTTAGATATACATCTGTATATAATTTCATTAAAATGAAAATTTGACATATCTGACATCATTTGACATCAGTAAGCTTTTTCCATAATTTGATACCTGATATAAACTACCCAGAAGAACCTTTGAAATACCTGTGAGTCGAGCTTACTGTGTTCTGCACCCTTGTGTATACAATTCCCACTGCTACACTTCCATAATGAATATGTATGCTTTGAAGATTGTTTTAATGTATATAAAATAGAATATACTTGCTCCAAGAGAAAAAGACACAGTTCGTAATCATGCATTTCTGCACTTCAGCCTGACAGCTCAGATGTTTGAGCTCAATTTCTAGTATTCACTTCCTGTATGAGTTCAACAATTTTTTTTCATTCCTTTTGAAGTAAGTCTCTTCCTCTATTTCTAAATAAGGATAGGATACTTTATCTCAGTGTTGTATTAATCACATAGAGAAAATATAATCTCCTTGGATATGGAACTTTCTCTGAGGATCTGCATTTGCAAGTAAAAACCTGATCGTAACAGGGATATTTAGCAATACTACAGTAATACAGATTGCTCCTGGATTATTATTACTGTTGTTATTTACTTTTATAGTAGTTATTTTTATTGTAAATTATATTGGTAAGCATTGTTAAATTAAGAGAAGTGAACTCTTGACTGTTAAAAAGCGATTTGAGGGATTCACTGAGATGTTAATATAATAATCTGTAACAGAGTTCAATAACTGTTTGTTCAAAATAAATTTACCTAATACATAACAGCTGGTATCTATTCCATAGCTGCCAGGCCAAATTGTCTTTGTTAATTAATTAATTGTAAATAAATATAAATATTTTATTAGTTGTAATATTTCACCTTAATACTGAATATTGTATAGTAATTAGCAAGTGTAATTTGTAAATTAATTTTGTATATTTAATTTCAAAATTAAATAGTTGAATGGTAGTTTGACCTATATTCTAATATATTCAAAGTACATTTTGAAGATATGCAGAGTGAAACTTTAGTATTTCTACATCTGTTTCTTTTTCTCATTTTAATCTGCTTTATAGTTAGTATAACCTTCTACACAAACTTTCCCATGTCATGTCAGACATGAGACCTAGAGGATTAACACAATGTAATTATTCTATTGTGTTACGTACTTATAGTCCTTTTTAAGACACTTATTTCCCTTGCATATTGATATTATAATATTTTATTAGAGTCTATTGCAACATACCATTTGTATTATGATATGCTTTTGCTATTGTAATATCTATTCTGAAAGTTGACATTGAGTGGATTTATGAAATGGTGGTGGAAAGGAAAGCTGAAGTCCACACATTGCACGTGTCAGGGAGCAACAAGGGCTAGCTGCCCCCTTAAGGATGGGGAGCCAGGAACTCAAGTGGGCTTCCCAAGGGACACGTCAAAGCAGAGTCTGGCAGCCAGGGACTGTCCATTGTCCCAGACAGAAGGTACTAGCGTAGCCCCAGCCCTGGTCATCTCCCTGGGAACAGACTGTGACTGGGTTGGGATTTGGGCTTTTGGAAGGGCCTGGCTCAGCTAGGTCCATGGCCAGGCAGGGCTGTGGGAAGCTGGCCTTGCTCTGGCACTACTGGGGCAGGGGCTGATGGCCCCAGGGGACTGTCATGATGTCCTGGGCTGAGTGCAGAGTGAGGGAAGTTCTGTGAGGTAGAAATTTAAATCCTCAGCCATGGACAAGTAGGGTGTCCTGGTTCCGTGTAAAAAGGGGTTCAGGGCAGGACCCACACGGAACAGAACTATGTACTCGCCTCTCCCCCACCCCCTCGAGAGAGAGAGAGAGAGAGACACTTTTTAAAGAGAAAAGAAGTATATTGTTAAACAAAGAACAGAAAACGAAAAAGGGAGGTAAGGAAAATAATATATATATAAAGATCAGGGGAATAATACAAAAGATAAAATATACAAAACCCTCAGAAATGGTTCCAGGGTCCCACGGAGTGAAAGGAGAACTTTCCTCTCCGAGCTCCAAGGCAGGAGTGAAACAAGAAACCACTCCCTGCCTCTTATCAGAGTGTGTGTGGGAAGGGGAGGGAATACAATGGTTTCACCCCCACCTGGGGTCCTCCCAGTTGCTGGAAGGTCACGCCCCCATTCCAAGCCTCAAACCACAACATAGGGAAAATCCCAGGTTGGTGGACAGGGATGGTCAGGCCCTGACAACAAGCCTGAAAATGCTAATGCATTTGGTTCATTCCAATCAATCTCTCTTCAAAGATGATTGCAGTTTTCTTTGTAAATAAACTTAAACTTGTGCACTTTGGGCTTAAACTAAGATTTAAGTGGTGCTGTATTTTGAGATATATTGTTAGGTTTTGAGGGAGTTCTGTGCATTTTTTTTTT
>NW_008630646.1:0-6461 GCF_000691845.1 Merops nubicus
AAACCTCCCCTGGCACAACCTGAGATCATTTCCTCTTCTCCTCTCAGAGAAGAGACTGGCACCCCCCCTTAACCTGGCTGCAGCCCCTGTCAGAGCTGTTGGAAGTGAGGAGTCTCCCCTGAGCCTCCTTTGCTGCAGGCTGAACAACTCGAATGTTTCTCGAGGCACCATTGGAGCTTCTGGAGAGATGAGCCTCCGTGCTGAGGGGAGGAGAGGCAGGGACCAGGGCACCACCGCTGAGCTCAGCCACCAACTGAGCTGGGACTGAGGAACCCAAGGGAAAACCTCCTGGGTTTTAACTAGGCTACAGAATTAATTAACTCTATTAGTTATTCTAGAGCCACAGCCTCTGCCCCTCCATGCCCACACTCTCAGTGTCTCTCCCAGGCAGGGACTCTCTCTCATGCTGTGAGATGTTTGCATGCAGCCCCAGCCCCTGACTTCTCATGTGCTCATGGTGCTTGGCCTGTTTCAGGACTGTCATCACCCATCCTCCTAAAGCCATCCCCACCACAAGAGGGCAATTCCTCTTCTCCTTTCCTCCCCTGGAGACCTGGTGTGATTCCCTCCAGTGTGTAGGAAGTGGCCTCCTGCTGCTGCAGACACCAGTTCCTCCCCGGGAGCAAAGGCACAGACTGCACGGGGTAGCATTGCCCAGGAGCTTCTGAGAGTGAGAAAGGGCTGCTTAAAGAGAATTAAAAACTGTAGCTAAATTAAGATAAAATCAATCTAGAAATAATGACATGGTAATTTAATGTGAGCCGCCATCTATGTGAAATAAACCATGAAATCCCGAGTACAAGCTGAGGACTCAGGAGGGGGGAGACTTGACCTGCTGGGGGGTATCAGCAATGGCCCCTCCAGAGCCACGCACTGCAGAGTGGCTTCTGCCTCCACACGTCTGCCCACGCTGCCAGCCTTTGGCTCTGCTGCAGTCGTTGGCTTTCCTTACCCCTGCCCAGACTCTGGGCAGAGCTGATCCCAGTCAGCCTCCCAGGAGCTCACTCCACAGCTCTTGCATTACAGCCTCAGCTTTCCCTTTTCTTTCAAAACCAGCCGTTTATTGCACTCAGGAGAATCTGTAAGATGGGGGGTGTTATCCACCCCTGGGAAGGAGTCTGCATTGCTGTCCTCCAGCCCTGCCCTGGCTTCACACCACCACTGGAGGTGCTGAATTTTGACTTTTGGTTCTGCTGCCGTTCAGTCTGGATGCCTGTGAGGCTGCCTGTCATGAGAAATCTCAGCTTCTGGTGGTGAAATGGTTCCTTTAGAGAGAAAAGCAGCAAGAGCTTGAGGCAACTTTCCTGAGAAAGAAACTAGAATAAGCATGACTTCAATTGTCTCTCCTGCAAAAAGTCAGGCACCAAAGTCTCAGCCTGCTGCAACACAGCATAAAGGACAAAGAAGGTCCTGGGACCAAGGGTCCATCCAGAACCTGTCTGCAGCAGCAGCAAGAAGCAGATGTCTAGAAAGACAAAAAGCTCCCCTGTGCTGAACTGCTCTCTGTTCTCTCTGCTCTCTGGTTCAAAACCAGTGCTTTCCTCCATCCTGTCCCCATACCTGATGATAGTTTCTGTGACTTCTGCCAAAAATAATACCCTGTCCAACTGCTCATCTGCATAAAAATGAGGAGGTCACTCCACAGGCCACTGGACAAATCCATGTTGACTCTCAGGGCTTTGACGGCAACAAACTGCACAGGAAAAGATGCAGAAGAAGTGTTTGTAGAGTAAATACCAACTGATTTTCAGAAGGTCACATTACAAGAACATTATTAGGGTGACAAAAAGAAACACTCCAAGTTTAGGTGAAAGCATAACAAAGTCAGCCCCTGGCAGTTTAACTCCCAGCACAGGAGCCACGGCAGCACCGGCTGTAAGGACCCCGTTAAAGCCTTCAGAGTGACACACCAGTGCTGGGAGTGAAACCAGGACTGGGCCCACTGACGACCCCACGGTGTGGGGTTTGCAGCTCATTTACATCGTCCTTCTGCCCTGCAGAAAAGAAGCGAAGCCAGAAGTGACACCAAGGGCAGTGACAGGAGGGAAGCAGAGGAGCTGGCAAAGGACATGGAGTCGTGCAGGTCCTGCTGGAAAGCACCAGAGCTGGGCAGACTCTTAGGAGGAGGGAGGCCCTGTGGGGAGAGGCCAGGTGGGCTCAAAGATCACAGAATGGTTTGGGTTGGAAGGTACCTTAAAGATCACCCAGTTCAACCCCCCTGCCACAGGCAGGGACACCTCTCACTAGACCAGGTTGTGCAGAGCCCCATCCAGCCGAGTCTTGGACAAATTCAGGGATGGAGCATCCACAGCTTCCCTGGGCAACCTGGGCCTGTGTCTCACCACCCTCACAGTGAAGAACTTCTTTCTCATTGCTCATCTAAAGCTCGCCTCTGCCAGTCTGAAGCCAACGCCCCTCGTCCTGTCACTACACGTCCTTGGAAGAAGTCTCTCTCCAGCTTTCCTCTAGGCCCTGTTCAGGCACTGGAAGGCCACCATGAGGTCTCCCTGAAGCCTCCTCTTCTCCAAGCTGAACAACCCCAACTCTCTCAGTGTGGCTTCACAGCAGAGGGGTTCCATCCCCCTGATCATCTTCGTGACCTCCTCTGGCCCCACTCCAGCAGGTCCCTCTCGTGTTGGGGGCACCAGAGCCGGACACAGTGCTCCTGGTGGGGTCTCACAGGAGCAGAGTAGAGGGTGTGAATTGCCTCTGTTGACCTGCTGGCCACGCTGCTTTTGGTGCAGCCCAGTTGGGGCTTTCTGAGCTGCACTGGCACTTTGTTGGCTCCTGTTGAGCTTTTCATCAGCCAGCACCCCCAGGTGTTTCTCCTCAGGAGACAGCTCAATCCATACTCTGCCCAGCCTGTGTTTGTGCTTGGGATGCCCACAGCAGTGTGCCTGAGGCACACACCACGTCTGGGGGGAAGGGAACTTCACCACAGTGTTTACAGGCAGTTAGGTCACTTCAGGGGGTGTTTTCTTCACTTCTCCCATTAGCATAATTCTTTTACTATGACTCTGTGATCATTTATCCAGGAAAATAAAAGGCCTACCAGCCAAAGTCTCCCTGTAAACAAGCTGCTGAAGTGAGGACACCGAACCACAGTTATCTCAAAGCCTTCCTCAGGGTTCAGGAGATGATAAATTACACCTGCTGAAGATAGAACTGCCTTGCAACTTCAGAAGATCATGGCAGCCACTGCCAACCACCTCACAAAGGGACTTGCACAGGAAAGGCACCAGCTTAGGCAGCAAATAAGTTTTCGGTTGTAGAGTACAAAACGGTGGGGATGTGGGGAAGGATAAAGCATCTCTGCAAACAAGGCCTGGCCAACGGATGCCACCTGTTTGGGGCACAAATTATACCAAATAGGGTCTAACAGGGTTTGCTAAATGCATGTCTACTCGGGGAGAAGGCTTCTGAAATTGAAAGCAACTGAAACTCCTCCAGATGCACACTTTTCCCCCAGAAATGGTGATGTAGTCCACATGGAAACTTTCCCATGTTGTTGAGGTTTCATTTTCAAACTTGTAAGGTAAGAGTGTTACCACACAACTGTTTTATTGGGATGGTTGAAGGCTTAGGTGGCTTTTCACCTTGTACTATATTGTATTTGAGGTCGTTTTCTGAATTATAGCAGAAGATAAAATTTAAAGTCAATGCAAACATGATTTGCACCTAAATGAAAGAGTCTCTTTTACCTTGATATTGTGTGATGCAGAAGTTTTTTAGAGCATCAGATCTTATTGTCAGTAGGAAATCTCCTTAGGAACTTGCTGGAGGGCTGACATCAGTGCTAACAAAGGCTCAGAAAAACACAGAGAGCAGATGAATCTATAAATATATATCTGTGTGTGTCCATAAACAATGTAGAGAAACCTGCAAATGTTATCTTTAAAATACATTTTCTACTTAGGCTTTGAGTATGGATCCAAGGGATCCAACGTGTTTTAGACAAATACTAGTTGGAACTCTGAGAAATGTGAAGAGGTGAAGAATGCAGGATGGTGTAACTGGAACACGCTGCTGTGAACCACAGCCCAGCTCCCACGTCTGACCCATGCAAGGCAAGACAGAAAGTCAGGAAAGATGTGTGAGAGGAAGGTAGCAGGACCTGAGCCAGCTTGCCCTTGAAGGACTCTGACAATCACATCTGCAGGAAGCAGTGCTGAAGGGCAGCCAGCCACCCACCTCTGCAGGACACCAGCCCTGAGAGGGGCATTGCCCAGCCCCAGCGAGCTCTGGGAGTGCAAGATGCTTCCTTGGGATACCTGGGGTAAGGGTTTGCCCAGGAATTAGTTCACTCTGTCCATCAAGGATGATGCTTACTTTTAAAGCCCCCAATGACACAAAAGAATCTCAGATTTTGAAAGATTTACATAGCTCCAGGGCACAAGAGTACAAAGTGGCCATTGGACACACAGACCAGGCTCAGCCTGGCACTGTTGCCACCCTCATCCCAGCAGAAGCGTCAGCTCTGCCCTCAGCTCGTGGAGCTGGCAATGCTGCAGCCTGGTGGAGGCTGATGGAGGGACCAGAGCCAAGGGCTGGAAGCCAGCCTGGATTAAGGGCTCCACATTTGCAGGCCTGGACAGAGCAGCTCCTGCCACAGCTCTGGCAGTGGTGGGGTCACTTTTAACCAACACCTCTCGGGTTTTAAGGCCTCACCCCTTGTCCAGAGAGGATAATCCATGAGTTCAGGAACTCTCTTAAGTGCATTTTCCTCTCAATTTTGCTGCCTCACAGCACAGAACAGACTCTGCTAACACAGATGACAGGAAGGCTTGTGGTGCAGCCTCCCAGGTGGGTGCTGTTGGGCTCTCCCCTTCCCTGCCAGTCAAGCAGACTCCTGCAGCAGCCGTTCCCTCAGCTCCTCTATCCCTGGGAGGCCCGAGCACCCCTGGAGATCCATCCTCTACTGCTGTGCTGAGTCTATAATCCTGCCCATCAAACCCTTCCCCTCTCAGACAGCCTTTAGTGAAGGCTCCAGGCAGGTCCCTGCTCTTCACCCTCATTTCAGTGCTCTGGGATGGGGATTTTTATTCTGGGTGGTCTGTACAGCAACGAACCCGAATGGGACTAAAACTGGACTAAGGGAACTGAGACAAGACTCTGAAGTGCCCCAGTTTGCCAAGGGTTATCATCACATCCCTGAATACATAAATCCAGAAAAGCCTCTCTCCTTCTGTGGTGTTCTCCAGCCTGGAATAAAGGTAATTTTAGCCATAATTATCTAATCTCAGAGACTTGCCTGTTTCAGGCTAAAATGGTACCAATACTGGGTGTGGCTTTTAAAAAAAATACATCCGGCTGAAGATTCCCTTGACACACGTTTGATTTAGTATTTCACTCCTCCTTGCTTACTCAAAATATTGCAACATTCTCTAACACCAAAGCAATGATTTTCCAGTCTCTCCAAGCTGTTCAAAGGACAGAGAGCCACACAGGTTAAAGGTCAGAGCAGCCTTTTATTTAGCGTCAGCCCTGAGGAGCTGATAATACCAACCACCATTTCCAGAAGTGACCTGCCACCCTGGCGTAGGCACGAAGGTTTCACCAGCTTTTGCTTTAAGTTCATTGGTTTATTTTTTTTAGGAAGGAAGAAATCTATTTTTAAAATTAGAAAAAAAAATTCACAGGCCAAACTTGATACAATCTAAATCACACCAGCTGTAAAGCACAGGACTTTCTGGTTTGGGTCATGCTGGACCTGGCACCGCTCATGCCCACGTATCAAACCTTCGCACGGAGACACAGCCACGAATAGGAAGGGGACAAGGGAGCTTGTTATCTATGACCTGGCACACATCAACGTAGGGATCAAAGAGGACTACAACGGGGAGGGCACTGTTCCCCTTCCTCTGTCCGAGGAGATAAATTCGTCCATTCACAGTGCTGCACCCCATGAAGAACTTCTGGGCCAGGCACTCCTCATCCACCTGGGTCCACTCGTCCGTCTCCACGTCAAAGCGAAGAGCTCCCCCCCCCACGGTGTACAGAGCACCGTTCAGAGACGTGATGCAGAGGTCGTACCTGCCAGAGGGAGGAAAACCTTGATCAACAGAAAGGTCTGGCCCTGGAAACATTCAGTGTGACCTCGGTCCTCGCATCAAGTGTCCTGGTTCAACAGAAAACCCCAGAAGTCTTGGTGGGACAGGACTTCTGTATTTCTCCAGTCCAACCTCTTCTTGGAGCAGGATCAACTCTAGAACCTTTCTTCTCCTACCAGGTCCCAGACTATTCCTTACCGTGGGAGTGGGGAGAACGAGATGACGTCCCAGCTGTCCGTCTCCGTGTTCAGCCTCTGCACTCCGCCGTACACGTGCCCGTTCTCGTCCAGGCCGCACACCACGTAGATCCTGGTCCCCACGCCGGCCGCGTCGCCCCTCTCCACGGGCTGGGCCATGGGGCTCATGCTCTCCCAGCGTGGCTCCAGCAGGGCCATGCGCTCCACCGCCGGG
>NW_008630647.1:0-284 GCF_000691845.1 Merops nubicus
CGCTAAGTGGCCAACAGGTCCTGCTTGGTGGGGACAACAGGAGATTAAAGCCAAGTATCATCTGCTGTCCCATGGCATGAGGTACCATCCATCCTATGAGCAGGAGGCTGTTCCTCCTGCTGCAATTAGCAGCAATAAACCATCTAATTAAGGAGAGTTGCCTGCAGCAGGGCTGGACTGTCCCAGGTGCTCTACAGACACCCCCCCAAGATCTCCCAGGGGGACCATCCTCATCAGATGGAAAGTAAACCAACCATAAGGTCTCACTTCTCAGCCAAACCCTT
>NW_008630648.1:0-1348 GCF_000691845.1 Merops nubicus
TGGCACACACATGGCCACGGGCCCCGTGCCGCAGGGCACCCTCCCCACCGTGTCCGAGTCCCCCACACACGGCTCTCACCCCGTCCAGCTCCCCACCGCCTCCCCTGGGCGGCAGCCGGGCCCTCGGGCTGGGCCTCCTCTCCACAAACACCACCTCGCAGCACGCCTGGTCCTCGTTGTGCTGGCTCTTCCCTGCATTTATCACCCTGCCGGGAGGGAACAAGGTGTAACAGCGCTTCCCTTCACACCCTGCTCCAGCAGGGCACACCCCGCAGACCCTCATTCCCCGTGTGTGCCCCCACACCCCCGGGGACGCCATGCACACACGCTCCTGCCGTGTCTGGAGATGCCCCAGGTCAGCTCCACGGGCTGCTCCGGGGCCAGCAGCACTCCTCGCTCCCAGCAGCACAGCGTGGTCCATGGGACAGTGACTCCCAGGCACCCACCGAGGGGGGTGGCCAGAATCAGCTGGTTTTGCAGAAGGTCCCCATCACTGCCCCAAGCAGAATGATGGCCCAAAAACCTGCACCAGCCTCAACACACACACCAAACTGGGACTCACAGGTGGTGTTAGAGCCTTGTCCCTGTCCCATCAAACCCAGCACTCCTCAGAGGGAGCAGGTGCCCGAGAGTAGGAGAGGAGAAGTCAATGAAGATGAAACCAGCAAAACTTTTGCAAAAAAGATTCACACTAACTTTTCACAGCCTACACTAGCACAGCAGATTTCAGGTCTAGATTGTGAAACCTGCTTACAGGAGGAAGCTGTAAAGATACACGACAGGATGAGCTCTTTGGGCACAGACTTTTTAAGTGGTTTGCAGAAAGAAGTCTTGGTAGACAGGAGCCTTGTTGCTGAGCCAAGGGTGCGTTTGCCTCGGGTGTTCCTAACCCAGTATCTCCCAAGGCAAATTAACATCTCAAAATGTTCTCTAGGACATCAGAAGGATCAGCTGGAGTAAGGGATGTGGGAGCAGACAGATGACACTGAGCAGCAAAGGTGGCCTTCAAAGCCTGAACCCCCCCCACCAGCCTTCAGTTAAGGGTGAAACTTGCAAAAAGTAAAAGGAGAAGAGAATCAGGCCCTTGAAGGGGAAGCTGAAATCAGGTCCCACTTCCAAGGCAGCTTCAATTCCCTTTTCCCCCCGCGTCCCGCAGAGCCGCGGCAGTTCCTTCACCCCGCGGTGTCAGTTCCCCATCACCGGCAGCGGGTATGATGCAGATAAGCGCAGGAAACAAAACCGGCAGAAGAGCTTGCGGCGCCCGGGCACGGATAAGAGCATTAAACCCACGCGGCCGCCTTCCCACCAGCGGCATCTGCAGACCCAGCTGCCCACACGCAGCTCCGCG
>NW_008630649.1:0-965 GCF_000691845.1 Merops nubicus
CCCCCAGAGAGCCTGACTCTGGGAGCTGCTGGGGCTGGATCAAATGAACTAATTCATTTATTAATTCATTAATTAACTTGAAATCAATTAGAGAAAAAAGAGAATTATCACGAGGAATTGGTTGGCAACGAAACTAGAGAAGTCCTGAAGTAATTATACAATAAATCTAATTAGTAACTGAGTCAAGGAGAAAGTTTCATGAGGCTGACAGCAACACCCAGGCTGTAAAAAACTGATATGGAATCAATTAAAAAAGAATTCCAATCAATAAAAACCAAGTAAACCACTTAAAATTCAATAAAACTGTTAGAAGTTGATTGAAGCCCCATTACAACCAATTAACCCCCATTAAAACAAATTAAACATATGAATAGAAAAACATTAGAAATCAATAAAAACTCTATTAAAAGCCAATAAAAACACCACAAAAAATTAATAAACCCCATTAAAAAAAAATCAGTAAGCACCAGTTTAAAAAGAAGCCAGTAAGTGCCAATTAAAACCTTATAATGATCAAAAAGTAAAAGGCCACTAAAAACCCAACCCCAATTAAAAGTCAACTAAAACCCATTAAAATCCATTAAAGCCCAAGCTAATAGTATAATTAACGGGTTTTCCTGACTAAGGAATGCACCATTTCCAATTCCTCAAGACCTCAAAGCCATTTTGGCCCCTCCCACCAGCCAGGCCGCTAATTAACTCACCCAAGCACAATTCTTTGCTTCAAATCAAAAACAAGCCCCAGTCAGCATTCAGTTTGGAGCACACATCCCTTCAGGGGCTGCCTGAACTAATCACTAATGAGCATCGCTTTTAAATTCAATCACTCATCAATGAGACCCATCAGCCCAGGGGTTAATGCCTGTTCCTCTCCAATAACTCATTAGTTTCATTAGTCACCGAGCTTCTCAGGAACTAAAGATGTACTTCAGGCCTCCCGGGGCTGCGTCCCAGCTCGTGTTTAC
>NW_008630650.1:0-29185 GCF_000691845.1 Merops nubicus
AGTGCGGGATTGTGAAGTTAAACAAACAAACCAACAGCCCAGTCGTTTTTCTTTCGTTTTGCTTTTTAACTAGAGAATGCATGGAGAGGAGTTTCTTAGTTGGCTGTTGCTTGGTGGAAGTAGAGATTTTTTTTGTGAGAGTGGTTTGTTCCAATCCCATTTTGGCCGACTGAGAGGACAGAGCTTCGTTCCCTCGGGTTTTCCCCTTTCCATGGGTTTGCTCAGCCCTCAGAAAAGGAGTCTCAGGGGAGACCTTATCACCATGTTCCAGTGTTTAAAGCCTGGCTACAAAGAAGGTGGAGACTCCCTTTTTACAAGGAATCATATGGAGGAGACGAGGGGTGGTGGGTACAAGATTCTGATTAGACACAAGAGGAGAATTTTTCACAAGGGCCATCAGCTGTTGGACTATTCACTCCAGGGAAGAAGTTGGGTCCCCAACATGGGACACTTCTAAGATATAGCTGGGCAGGGTGCTGGGCCACCTTGTCTAAGCAGGGCTTTTGCTAGGAAAAGTTGGATCAGACAATCCTTGAAGGCCCTTCCAACCTGAGATTTTATGATACTGTGAACATACTTTCAATTTTCAGGGGCACTGTATCACAGCAACCTCTTCTCAGTAGAGAGTGAAGGTTTTGTCACCGTGCCTGTAAGACAAAGTGATTCTTGGAAAGGCAATTCAGACAGTTCTGTGGCTTTTCTTTTTCAGAACCCTCACCGAAGCCCTGAGCTTGCTTTCTGCCAAGCTATTAAGGTAGATATTGCCTCAGCCTTGTGAGGAATAAAAGCGATGTGATGGCAGATGCAACTTTATGGTTGTCTGTAAACATGTTTTATTTGCTATCTAGAAGTATACTTAGGGCTTCTAAGTTACTTACCTGCTGACGTTGTAACAAATACCTATTTTTCACTGTGAAAATTAGCTGATACCAGTCACAGCTGATATTATAAAGCATCCCTAGTTCAGGCAGTCATGTTATTTGCTGCAATTAATCTTCTTCCTCCTCAACTATCCACATGCTGCGTGTGCAGCTGAAATTCCTCAGGTCAGTTGTGGGCTGGAGAATTAATTGACTCTCTGTTTGCATTCCCTATTGGTTTTTTTCTGGTAGACCTGACCTTAATCACCAATCTCCATCCACAATCAGAGGTGGTGGAATGAACAAAATAATGACTTAGTGTTTACTAACATTTAATGTTTAGATCAGAACAATTCTTTATTTTTTTTTTTGGATCATGTTATAACAAAAAAAAGAAGTCTTTTTTGGGCCTAGAAGGTTGGGACAGTAGATGAATTTTGGAAATCTAGGCTGGGGAAAGGATTTGTTTTAGAGGCACAGGGTCTTTACACAGTTTGCAGAAGACTTTGGCATAAGGTGACATGTAAAACAGGCAGCATAGCACATTCAGGAGGGAAATGGCCCCAGTCAGCACCTTGAAAATGAAGTTGCATAAACCCCAGTAACAAACATCAAGTGCAGTAAACCCCCTGAATTTTAGGTGTGACAGAAAGTGCTTTTGTCTGCAGTGCTGGGGTTTGTTACCAGGTTGGGTGTCCTGTCCTTCTGATGAAGGAACTGGGACTGGAACTGTGGCAGGTGTCTTTCCAGAGGGGTGTTGCCCATGCTTGACTCCTTTTATGAGAATAGGGAAGAAATTGGAGCAAAACAATTCAGGACGAAGTTATGTCGGTCCTTAAATTCAATGGAAGAAAGGCTATTGCATCATTCTAATAAAAAAAGGGTAAAACAAGTAAAACCAAAGCTTTAAAATAAATCCATTAGATTATAGGTAACTGTCTGAGGTCTGTTTTGTTCTGGAGCTAGAATCTGGAGCATTTTATTGCTCTCTTTGAAATGACTCCTCGTTTCAGAGTGTCAGCTGGCTGGTGCTTGTTGTGTTTTCTTCTTAATTTTCTAGACAAAATCTAAGCAGAGCAAAGAAGTTTTGTGTTTCTGAGTGGCAAGAGGCTTAATAATCTGAAGGCCAGAAAAGAATTTAAAAAATAATTAAGGAGATTTTTAAAGTATTTTTTGCTTTCATCAATGACTTTCTTCAAGTGTTGCTGTAATTCACTACAAATTTGAGCAGGACACTTAAAAACTAAGTGGTAGTTAGTGTGTGCTTCCCCAGCAGATCCTGATGTGCAGCACTTTGGTCAGCAGTGCTTTGGAGAGCAGTGCCTTGATCCAGTGCACTGATTAAGTTGTGATTTTGTAGAATCACAGAATTGTTTTGGTGGGAATAAACCTTTAAGGTCACCGAGCCCAACCATTGACCCAGCAGTGCTGAGTTTGCCACTACACCACATCCATAAGCACGTGGTGGATGATTTGGGTGTGAGGTGAGCTGTCCTCCAAGCAATCCAGTTCTCCTCCTGCAGATCTGAGCCTGTTACATACTTCTGGTCTTTATTTGCAGTGCTGCACCACGATGGTTGCCTCAGCAGGCATCGAGGGAAAGTGGCAGATGGAGTCAAGCCAGAGTCACAGGAGCTCTGATTTGGACTATTCAGAAGATACCTTTGAGTCCTTCAGTGAGGAGGATGAATCCTGCTGGCAGCAAGAGAGTGATCCATTGGAATCGTGTCATTCCAGAGAGGATTCAGAGGGATCTGCTGTGTCAGATGTGCTGGGCAGCACATCACAGTTGGCAGGCCAAAGCCACACAGGTATGCAGGGCTTGCCATGCTTGAGAATCATCTTTTGCAGCTTTAGATCAGTGCAGTGGAGTCTTGAATCAGCAAAAATAAAAATGTAAAAATTGTGGGTGGTGTTCCTGCTGTGCCAAGCAACAGGACACCAGAAGAAGGTTGAGAACACGCAGCTTTAAATCAGAGGCTTGAATCAGCAAAAATAAAAGAAGTAAAAATTGTGGGTGGTGTTCCTGCTGTGCCAAGCAACAGGACACCAGAAGAAGGTTGAGAACACTGACTAGATCTGCCTTTGGTGCTCCTGGTTAGCTGATGCCTGCATGCAGAAGGGTGTGATTTGGCCATGGAAGCCCTTCCATTGTCATCTTGTGATGCTGCAGTTCTCTTGTTTTTTGTTAAAAATAAATCTGCAAGATATCTTGACTGAGTTACTGCGTGTGAAAAGTAGCTGGGCAGTAAAATAAGTTTTCCAAGGGCACAGGGAAAGTTCCAGGATATGAAATATATAAGAGGGCTAAGTAACACCTTAAAGAAGCAGAGAGCAGGACATGAGCTAATTGCCTTAATGTCTTGTTAGGTTTTCTTCTGTCTCTGGGAGGTTCTCTCTCATTCTTCTACATTCTTCTTTTATCCAAGTTTGAGCTGGTGAGTATTGTGAGTACTTGAAGAGAGGAATAATGTTGAAAATGTCTTTTTAGTTTGGGAGCTTGTCAGAATCTATAAATATTATAGCTTTAAAGATTAGCTGCAGCACTTTTAATATATTTTTCAAGGTAGTGTATTCTGAAGATACTTTTTAACATGTATTAGCTGCTATTCTTCCAGTCTGATTCTACTCAGTTCAGCTTGATCAGCTGGCATATACCAATATATAAAGAACCTTGTCTGCACATTAAAATCAGCTATAGTAGGAAGAGAAGGAGCTTGCCAAGTCCAGTGGAGATCTTCCTCCTGCCCCTCATCCATCCAGCATTTTACTGTGGGTTGGTTTGTTTTTTCCCACCCTGTGGTAATAACCAGAACCCATTATAATTCAGAATCCTTTTAAAATCCTGTTTAGGCACAACATCTGAACAATGCAGGACAGCATTTGCTGTCAGATATGTATTTGGGAATGTAATCCCTGTTTGTCATGGCATGGAATACAGCCTTGGATAGCAGTCCTTCATGAATCTGGATACAGAGATGATTGCTGCCTTGGTGCTACACTGGCATCATGAACAGTGTCTGACAGATTTAACAATTTTGCTTAAAGTTTTTGGTTCTTACAAGTGATAGGTTTTAATAAAACTTTTCTTGTCTAGAGATGTAACAATTTTAATCATTCCATGGCTAAACACTGACATCCTGATTTCTAGCATCAGGGAGTACATGCTAGGAGGAAGCCTTGCTGTGTGCATAGAGGGTTTTTAATAGGTGTTGCCACTTCTTATATTTACAAGGTTAATGTTTTATAAGATTATGGACTCTTCTGAATAATACCAGTTAAATGAGAAACTAGGAATAATTCATAGAAAAAAAATTTTGGGAAATAATAGGAAGATATCTTGGGTGGCTTTCTGCAGAAAACAAGAACAGTATGTATAAATAATAAAAAAAAACATAGAAAACTCTCATTTTTTCCTTGTATAAGCCCAGAGAATTTTCTGGTAGCAGCCTGAAAACAGAGCAGAGAAGTCAGGGCTCAGTGTTTTGATCTGGGACCATGTTGGATGCATCTTGTTATCAGTGACAGTGACTTTTCCAACCTCTTTTGGCCTTTTGTCTTTTCCCAGCTGTTCACTTTCACATCTTTGCTGCTTCCTCAGTTCCTGCAGAACTGGAGTTGTACTGGAGCAAGCTGGAAAACAGGGAGCTGATACAGATTTCTTTTATTTCTTGTCACACATGATTTTTCTCTTGGATCAATGCCTTCAGCTCCACCTGAGCTCCCAAGAGAACTTGTGCTGCCAGAAACAAAGAGCCTGTTTAGGGCTGAAAATAATTGACAGAGCTGAATGAGGGAAGAGATTGAGGTTAAGTTGCCATTACAGATAAAATTGAAAGTGTCAATAAGCTCTGAGCAAGGCTCTTGGTTTAGAAATGGACAATTTGAGGTGCTTGGTGGGACAGAAGCTTGTTCAGCATTTCACCCTGAACTCATCAATAGTCCTCTGTAGTCCTGTGGCTTGGGATTGCTTCTCCCTCAGCAGGGAAAACTCAGGTTCCAGTGGAGGATTGAGTGCCTCCCACTTTGGTTTTCTGCAGTCCTGCTTTCTTTAAAAGGTAGGTTCAAAGTGGCTTTTTTCTCCTTGTAGATGAGCAGTCTGGAGCAGTGGATTCTGCAGCTGTAGAAGGAGCTGTCATAGGAAAATGGATTCATCTCCAAAATCTAGAAGCTGGCGCCAAGCAGGACAAATCCATCATCAAAACTCAGGGTGGTGAGTTCAGTGACTTTACTACAGGTTGTAATTCTTGTTTCTTTTGAAAAGGGGTGGACAAACTTCAACTAGAGTTAAGTTTTATATACCAGCTATTAAAATTAAGCCAGGTAATTAGCCTGGATTAATTAGCCAGGTAATTAAGTACGAAGTTTCTCTTCTGTGCTGTCTTGGAATCCAGTTTGACCTCCAATAACACAGATGCCTTTGATGCTTCTGACATAGTGACATTATCCTAGTGAGGCTTTACCACAAGATCTGGGTAAACAGCTTAAAAAAAGTGTATCTGTGTTTTAAATTTAACTAATCCTCAAAATTTTCCTGTTGAGGTTTTCTCTTTTTTTCTCTAGCTATACAGGTTCTAGGAGTGTGGGTTTTTCCCCTCCAAAATAAACACAACTTCAGAATTTATTGCATGAAAATCTTTGCCATCTGTTAATTGGTTGTGTTAATTACTGAATTACTTGTGTGCCATGTTATAGTTCCTTTCCCAAGCTGAGGGAGGCAGCAGGGCACCAATTTTGGCAAGAACAATGGAGCAGCTTTAACCCACACAATCGTGTAGTGTCTGGAGGAGGAGAGGGGAAGGGAGGAAGGAAGGAAGGAAGGAAGGATTCTGTTTGCATGTACTGGTTATGCAAGCAACTGTGAGAGCAGATGGTGGGATTCAAGTCCTGCTTAAGTCTTTCTAAAAAGTGGGTCAAAGATACTATTTTTAATTTAAAAAAAAAGAGCAAGAAAGCTGTAGTTGAGCAAGAAATAATGGAAGTGGAAGGAGAATCTTCCTCAGCCTGTGTGTACATGGGAAGTGAACGAACCCAGAAAGTTTTGCAGGTCACCTGTAAGACTGATCAACCAGAGAGATCCTTCTGCTGGGTACTTCATGGCATTGCATTTGCATACAGCCATCCCCAAACCATCCACGTGTCGTGGGAAACATGACCTAAGATGATTTTTTAGGCTGTTCTTAATTGTATAGCTCATTCACAACAGTGGTGAGTCAATGTTGTGAGCTCCTGACTCATCTTCAGCATTCATCTTTCTGTGGCTGGTTTTCCAGGACTGCCATGTAGTTGAGTGAGAAGACAGTGTAGATCATCTCATCTCTAGTAGAGAGGCTTCTCCTGGGCAGCTCTGCTGAGATAGTCCTCCTAAAATCCATCAGCATCCTGTGCCCATGTGATTCACAGAGGAACTGAAAAGGATGATGAGCTCAGACTCACAGAGTGAAGGATAAACCACAGCATCACGTTGGGCAAGTTTTCCATCTCTACAGAGCTTTCCCTTCAAAGTCACACTTGGGGAGGTTTTGTCTGTCCTCTTAATCCATTTCAGGGAACATTCTGCCCTTGGTTGATGGACTTTGGGCAATGAGAGTCAGAGTGGTCACCCAATCTTGAGTAGCAAGTTGAGTTTCTTTAACTCCTGCTGATGTGTGAAGTGATGCCTTGTCTTCTGTAATTCTTTTTATTATGTTACTACTGGTAGGGTTAAATGTGGGGAGAAAATACCTCAGTTTGCATACAGGAGTGCTTTCAGGTTCTTCTTTTTCATAGTTTTCTTTGTGAGCTGAAAGAAGAAAAACCTAGATATTGGCCTTCAGAGAAGTGAGAAATCTGTGTGGTGATTGTCCTCCTGTCTTCTTCTTCTCTGGTTCTCTACCCCAGTGTTGCAGGAACTAGTGTTATTAGAGAAATGCAGCACAAAGTCACTGTAAGTCCCAAATTCCATATAGATTATTCCAAAGACCATTAGTAACCTTCCCAATTTCTACAGCAAACCAGTTCTTCAGCTTTGCCATGTCTGAGAGTTCCAGTGGGACTTTTTCATGCTCTGCCTCAGGCTGGACTTAGAAGTTTGCTCTCACCTTTGTTTGTAACGTGTCAACTTTAAACATTTTGCTCATTTATTTCTGTTTGCCATGTTACTGCTGCACTGTTTTTGGCAAAAGTGAGAGAGCTGTAGTTAATGTATGTTATTTGGAGGCACAGACAGGTTTGAGCAGCACCAGACAGTTCGTGGCTGAAATACAGTTGAGTCAATATTAGTAATTTAACTATTATTGGTGTTATGACAGTGGTGTCAACAATGGGAAATCTAAAAGGGAAAAAGAGACAGGCAAATAAATACCTGTGGTTTGTGCTGCTAGGCTGAAAGTATCTGATGTGTGTGCACTGAGGGAAGTGTATGAGTTCTGTAAGTTGTCTAGGGTGGATGGTTGGACTTGAGAATCTCAAAGGTCTCTTCCAACCAAAACTGGACTTGATAATCTTAAAGGTCTCTTCCAAACAAAATGATTCTATAATTCTAAATGTTTATTTTTCTACATCAGATTTTTTTCCAGCTTGTCCAGGGTATTTCTGCAGAGATCTAGTTTATCTTCACTTTGTGAACAAATTTTCTTGGGTCTGAGCATTTAATTATTGACTTATCAAGTAGCAGTAGTTTAATAAAGGTATTTATTAAAGTAGTAGTAATTTATTTATAAGGATTGAGAAAACATTCTGGTACTCTATTTGGAGAAGGGAGCAGGTATCCAGTAGCCTCTACTGACTCTTTTCTATTCCTGAGCTTTTCAGCCCCAAAGCTTCCTACTTGATACCACGTGGAGGTTGTGGGATTCCTGCAGACCTGGTTAGGCCCTGAGTTTCCAGACTTCTCTGCTGATTTGGTAGTGAAACAGTATTAATTTAGGCTAGATGGAGAAATTCCAGTCATCAACATCTCAATGGGAAACCCCTGCTTGTAAAGAAAAATCATGGAGCTCATTAATGCCTTCATGGGACTTGGAAGGTATGAATTTCTTCCCAAAGACATGGACTGTGCAAGGGTCTTACTGTTGTCTCTTCTCACTGATGCTGGTGGAAATGGAGGAAATTCTTCACCATGCTGGAGGAATTTTACTTGCTTTAAATTCCTATTTGTGATAAATAGTCTGGTATCTCAGCCTGTTGATATCCTCTCTGTGTTATCTGCACAAATCTTTTGAGCTCTGTGTTGGCTGCTCGGGCTGTCAGCAGATTAATCTGAGCTGCTGCACTTGATTGTACAAATGAGATTGAGTTAATTAGGAAAATGTTATCTTGAGGTGCAGAGTGAAAATCTTGCTGAAGAGCAGGTGTCAGTTACTGCCTTTCACAATTATCTCTCCTTCTGCCATTTCACATTTTTTCTTCCTAAAATAGAGTATTAGCAGAGTGTAATGACAACAAAATTCCTGCCTGTTTTCCTGCTAAATCAAAGGCACACATGAAAGGAAAAGGAAACTCAGTAAGAATTTTCTTTACTTTTCTCCCTCCTCTCACATAGATTTAAAATGTCCTACTTAAAGCTATCCAGAAGGGAAAATTGATGTAGGTCACTTAGTTATAAACCACACAGCAGGGTTTAGAATGTAGACATGGGGATTAGCTTATCTCCATGGGTACCCCCTGGGTGCCTCTGTCATCAGAGCAGCTTCTTGGGCCAGTTTGTTGGGCTTTACTTTCTAAATATTCTGTGCTTTGTGACCTCCCTGTTGTGTGGTACAGGGCTCTGGCTTGATGGCTGTGCTGGTGTCTGGTTTTGCTGCTCTTGTCACCTCTTCCTGCTTTATTCCTCTGCAGCAAAGAGGAGGTGGGAGTGCAGGATTTGGGCAGCCAAGCAGCAGCAACACGTGCTTCTGGAGCAATAATTGGCCCTGGCAGGGCCTCTCTGTGGGCAGCCCTGCAGTGACATTTCAGTCTGCCACCACACATGGAGGGGGGAGTGTTTGAGCATTTCTAGTTCAAAGATAGGAAGGAGAGAACACATGAAAGACACAAGGAATGAAACCAGCCACCAGAGCGAGTGCATAGATCCCCTCCCATGGATTCTGCTCCTCCAGCTGAAGGACAGGGCAACCTGAGAGTGCAAACAGGCATGGTGCAGTTAAAACAACAGAACTGAACTGTGTGCAGACTTTTCTCATCATTTTTTTGGTGCTTGTTTCAGTAAAACAGTCAAATCAGTCCTTGATCCTTGATTTTTTTTATTCTTTCTGGGCTTGTTTGGTGTGAAACATGAATTAATATGAAACTAGGAACTTTGGAAAAAAAAGAAAAACTAAACTTTTAGTGT
Source organism: Merops nubicus (assembly GCF_000691845.1). NCBI lineage: Eukaryota > Metazoa > Chordata > Aves > Coraciiformes > Meropidae > Merops > Merops nubicus. Next base: position 9,172 of record NW_008630650.1, read on the forward strand.
TTCTTCTGACATCTGCAGGTGCAAGTGAGCAAATGGGTGGGTGTGGGGCAGCACACAACTGGTGCACTGTTAGAGAGCAGTTCTTAATTAAAATGCACTTCCATGCGTCAGGAGAAACTTCAGGGAATTAATTAGGCTGGTATTAAATTGTCACAAAACGTTCAGCAGACCCCCTGTGTTTCAGTTATGCATTGGAGTACTTGGTGTGTGTAAATGCTTTGTTCTAGGCTTTTTTCCCCCCCTCAGTTTTAAATTTTAAATCTTTTTATCCATTCTATGTGCAGCTCAGATGAATATGGCCCTAGGAAATGAGTGTGATGGAACCCAGTAGTGGCATGTGATTTACACTGTTCTACAGGACTTCTGTGCTGTGGTTGGTTGGGTTTCCACTCAAATGTTCATGATCCTACCCAAGAAGATGTTCTTGATCCTACCTTTATTTTTTTGTTAAATTGCATTTAACAAAAATAACATAAATTGCAGGTATTGTTAATTCTTATTCATCTCTCTGTAAACTACCATTCTGTCTTTGTCTTTAGTCAATTTGATACAACATCTTCTAAGGAGGAATAAATTGCTTTATGATGCTTGATTCTGAACTGTGGTAGTTGCAATTAAATCCCCTTTTTTCCCTTGTTGTCTGTACAGCAAAGCTCAATGATTGCTGCTTTGCTTGGCCTCAACTGTGAGGTTTAGCAAGGCCAAGGGTCAGGTCCTGCCCTTGGGTCACAACAACTCCAGGCTTGGGGCAGGTTGTCTGGAAACTGCCCAGCAGAAAAGGCCCTGGGGGGTGTTGGGGGGCAGCCAGCTGAAGATGAGCCAGTGTGTGCCCAGGTGGCCAAGAAGGCACCAGCATCCTGGCCTGGATCAGCACTGGTGTGGCCAGCAGGACAGGGAGGTGATCTTGCCCCTGGTCACAACACTGGGGAGGCCACAGCTTGAGTGCTGGGGTCAGTTTTGGGGCACCACAGAGTAGGAGACCTTGAGGGGCTGGAGCAGGTCCAGAGAAGGGCAACGAAGCTGGGGAGGGCTCTGGGGAACATGGCTGGTGAGGAGCAGCTGAGGGAGCTGGGGGTGCTGAGCCTGGAGAAGAGGAGGCTGAGGGGAGACCTTCTGGCTCTGCACAGCTCCTGACAGGAGGTGGGGGTTGGTCTCTTCTCCCAAGGAACCAGTGATAGGCTGAGAGGCAATGGGCTGAATTTGCCCCAGGGGAGGTTTCAACTGGCTATTAGAAAGAATTTCTCTCCTGGCAGAGTGGTGAGACATTGGCCCAGGCTGCCCAGGGGGGTGCTGGAGTCCCCAGCCCTGGAGGGGCTCAAAACCACTTGTAGATGTGGCACCTGGGGCCATGGTGGTGTTGGGTTGGCAGTTGGACTTGATGCTGTTAGAGGTCTTCTCCAACCTCAGTGGTTCTATGAGCTATAGATCCAGTTGCCCTTTATCCTGAGGGGCTGCTTTCTGAAGAGACCCTCAGCTTCCTTGCACAATTCCACAGCTCTCTGTGGTGTGCTCGAGCCTAAATCCATCACAGCACATTGAGGGCAAGTTTTACATCCCTATTGTTGGGTGTTGTAGGGATTGGTGCTTGTGCCAAGGTACCCCACAGGACTGGAATGCCAATGCACCAGTTGTCAGACAAACACCCTGAAATATGCAGTGTCTGTCTAGAAAACTGAATTTAATCACTGCAAGTGAGTGAAGCAGGCAAGATGGAGAGAGTGTTCAATTACACAATCAGACTTTCCAGCTAAATGGGCAGTATAATTTATTTCTGAACAGACAGAGTGAAAACAACCTGTCCCTGCCTCAACCTCTGTAGTGGTTATCAGTTGTCTGACTTTTTTTTGGGTGTCAGAGTGGAGTCCTGAGCAGGGAATGCTGTGTTAGCATTGGCTGTGTGCCGTGGTTATGTTTTGTCTTCTCATTTCTCCTTTAATTACACCCATTTAAAGTGTTTAGTCGGGCTCCAGTAGTTGCATAAAAGCAAAATTTGTGTAATGAAGGTAGAGAACTCCTCTGCCCTGTTTAAGGAGCTGCAAGCAGTGGTATCTCTCAGGGCCATGCAGTGTCATTATGTGCTGATGAAATACTGTATTGATTGGCTGCCTTTAAGCCTGTGGAAAATCCCCCACTAAGCATTGAATGAAGTTGTAAATCCACCTTTACCTGCCCGTGTCAAGTGTAGCCTCTCCAATTTTATTTATTATTGCATGCCACTGGGAAGGATAGGAGCAGATGAAAGAGTCAAAGATCCTGTTTAAGCTAGGTCATATCAAGAATTTAGGAAATTATTATTGAAGCTTTAGGGGAAAGTATTTTCTAATGTAATTTAATTTCCTCAGGAGGAAAAAAAAAAAGTAGCCCAACTGTAGGTTGTAGAATATATATGAGGTGTTCTCCAGAGCTGGAAATAGACACTACCTCCAATTTTTCAGTGTCTTACAAATTGTTCAGTGGAGTTCCTAGATGAGCAGCTCTCTTTAAATGTTAATTCATTTTGTTTCAGCAAGTTGCAGTGTCAGGTGGGAAGAAGATCTAGATCTGTCACTGAAACTGGGTTTATTTATTGGCATGGTGGTTAAGCACTTGCTTCATTCACCTATTTGTGCTGTATCATTAAGTAGTCTCATTCTTTAAGGTTCTAAACCCTTCCCCTCTTTGTAGACTGTTCATAGAAACATTTGTTGTGTGAGTTCCTGCACTTATCACCCAGATTTTTGTTTAAATTCTGCACTGCTGTTGGTCACAGGCATTGCCCCCAGGCTCCACACCAGCTTTGGGGTTTTATTAGCTAATAAGAGGTCACCCAGATAAAAGAGCAGTAATTCCTTTTTCCCTGATAGAGTAATGGACACTTGTGTTTTGTTGCTCCCTGCCTGACAGACCTGACAGGATTTTTGGCTGGAGAAGGGGATGCTCTCAGCTCTTTTTGCTCCCTCAAGATAAGGAAGATGCGGCGGCGGCTGCTCCAGGAGAGGGCTGATGGTGCCAAGGCAAGAAAGCTGCAGCAGAGCTTCCCAGCAGAGCAACCCCACACCAGTGGCTTCAGCTGCCCTGTCCCTCACCAGCTGATGAGCAGGCTCCTCCTGAAAAACATCAGAGAGACTGTTCAACAGGTATGGCCAGGGCAGAAACGTTTAGATTTGGCCTGTGCTTTTTGCAGAACCACTGGGGGAAAAAAAGCCACAATATAAGCATCAAATCAAGCAGACCTTGCTGATGCTTCTGAAGGAGGTTTTTGCTTGACATCTCAAAATTTTGTTAGACACTGTGGCAGAAATGCTCCTAGTAAAAAACCAAATCATTATAGAATAACATCTGGTGATAAAATAGTGATTTGTGTGACTGAGTGAGGCTGGGTGGCCAGTTACTGCAGTCCACAATAAACCTGGGATCAGTGGAAGAAAAACTCCTTGTTTCCTGGTTCTCTTTGCACCTCTTATTTATAGCAGTGTTCTGCATGTCTCTGCTTTGTTTGACATTGGTACAGAATGTCTGCACCTGGGAAAGTATCCCTGATAAAAGAAAAAATGAGCTTTGAATAGTAATTACAGCCATTTATTTTGTTTTATCTCCATCTCATTTGCTGACTTTAATTTATTGCTGTATAACTCAGTAAAAGGGATAAAATATTCCTCTGCAAAGCCTCTGCCAGGTGAGCAGGGAGTAACACTTCTAAAGTCAGTTCTGACATGATGGTGATTTCAGGCTTCCTCTTTGTTTAAATTGTTGTGAAATTTCAGCAATATGCATTTTATTACTTTTTAACTGATCCTCCATCCAAATTTTGTAGCAATTTTACTGTCTCTTTATTAATCTTACAGTGTAGTGATGCTGTAAGAGATTTCTGTGTCTGGATAAAACCTCCATGTAGTAACCTTTTTATCCAGAGGAGAAGAAATTGAAGAAGAGGAAGACAGAGTTGCTTGTGATGTGACTTGTTTTTGATTCCACTGCTTTTGTAGCAACTTCTTGTGTGTGTGTAACCAGATGGAATTTGTGTAAATTGAATCAGATAAAATTGTTGATATTTCATAGATGTACAAATACTGGGTTTGTGTGATGCTGTTAAATACACTGGAGATCTCATGGTGGATAAACTAACACAGGGATTAATAAGTAGTACTGTTTATCTTGAAAGAAAACTAGACTTTTGTTTGTGTTCTGACTCAGAGCTGGATATAGATATTTGAATCAATTGCTGCAGAGTTTATTTACCTCTTAGAATTTGTAAAGCTAATCACAACCTCTGTGGTTGGTATTTAGGGCCTTCTGTACACTGCCAACATAGGAACACTGCTGTGAGCACAAGCATCAGCAGGACTTTGTTGCAAGAAGAAATAGTCTATTACAGATCAGTGCTGTGCTTCTGAGATCCCACCAGATAATTTTAAATGAAACTGTTATCAGTGCTGCAAAGGGTCATACCTCAGGAAAAGCAAATGTATTTAATGTGAAAACGTTGAGATGGGCTCATCAAGATGATGACAAAGATTATGAAATAATTTACAGCTGCCTACAAAAGCAAATTTTTTGTCTTTAGACAGGATCTGTATCAGTATTTTTATTGATTGTGCTTTATGGAGTGGCTGTTGCTGGGACAGACATCCAAGTCTCATCTTGCAGGTGATAGAAACTCAAATCCATGAATGTTCAGCGTGCCCTGACTGTCAGGAGAAGGAGGCAGAGCTGGCCAGGATTGCCTTTCTCAGGCAAAAGAAGATGCTAATGGAAAGTGCTTTAATCCAAGAGAAACTGGAAGAACAGATTTACTCCACGGTAAGCAAATGTTGTCAAAAAATTATTGTGGTGCATTTTATACATACTGTAACTAAAGAACCTGTAAGCCAGATTTCCCCCTGATTTATGGCAGTGAGATCAGACTGAGCTGAGTGCAGTGCAAGTCCAAATAGCATTTGGCTCCCTGTCATTAATAAAATGCTTGGGACTGACATGCTGATCAAATCATTTGAGCTTGTCTGATTTAGATAAGCTGAAGGTCTTTCCCAGGATGTCCTAAAATTGTTTTGGATGCATCTTAATTATTTCTCCACAGCTTGTTTTCTGATGGGCTGTCCAAGACAAAATGGGCAATAACAAAATGATGGGATAGTAGGTGACTGTGCCCATACTAGTCCTTTTTACTCATCCTTTGCCATAGGAATCTCAGAATAGGGCACTGCAATGTAGAATCACAGGATAGTTTAGGTTGGAAAGGACCTTTAAGATCATGGAGTCCAACCCTTCCCCAGCACTGCCAGGTCCCCACTGCCCCGTGTCCCTCACCCCACATCTCCACAGCTTGGGAACCCCTCCAGGGGTGGGGACTCCACCACTGCCCTGGGCAGCCTGGCACAGCCCTGGGCAACCCTCAAGGGGAAGACTTTAAAAATCCAGCAGAATTGTGCTGATGAGTGCTGCCTACCTAGCTGCTTTTGAGGGGACTCAAAAGTAGCTGCCAATGGCAGGCCTGTCATACAGGACATGAGAAGTGGCAGGAATACAAACCCAAGTAATTCCCATGTTTCCTTTTTATTTCAGGATGTGCTTACACTTCTAGGAGAAACACTCAGAACCTTTCCCAAACCTTCTGAGGATCCCAGGAGCTTATGGCAAAGGCTGAAAGGTCAGAATATATAAGGCCTGGAAGTACTAAACATAACTCAAGGACATAAAGAGCTGGGAGAGTCTTCTGTGGGCAGCCATGTGCTGAATGCCAACCTGGATGTAACCTGGTCTGGTGGTAATAAATTGGGTCCTGCTCTAATGTTCTTGCAGGTGGAACCAGATCTGCCCAACGTGCTGGCCTCTGTGGCATCAGCCAGCTCTTCCTTCTTCCCAAATGCAAATATTGCCATATATTGTAACCCTACCATACACATTTTTCAAATTACAGAAGCCAAACACTTTCTATAGCTAATCTGACAAGTAGTAAGGATTGTTTTTTTGTGGGATTGCCTGTGGGATTTCAGAGCAGCTCGCAGCAGCTTCCATCCATGAGAAGAAGCAATGATTCCCTATGTCAGGGCAGGGAGGTGTAATTACTGGATTTCAGCTCAATCTTTGCCCACTGTCTGGTGTTAAATTGCAAGTGAGAGCCCCAGGTGGAGGAGAAAAATAAGGTTGCAAAGTAACTATAGAAAGGAGTAAAGTGAAACGGGGTATTTATAGAACTGAAATAATGAGACTGTAACAGAAATTAATCAGTGAGGCTGCAGATGCCAGCAGGACAAGAAATGATAATAAATTAATCATAGAACCTATGTAGGGTAGGTGTCTAGGAAGAGAAAAAAAAACAACATAGATTCAACTTGGAATAAGAGGCCAGATAATATTTTTGACTGTTTTTTAAGTAGACTTTGGAATTTGTTGCCATTTTCTGTGGTTTTTTTTTTCCAAGATGGCAAAGTCATTATCTTTTAGGAATCTATCTGGGTGAAAGATTGGTATTCAGGACACATCCCAGTGAAATGCTTTCTGATGGGATTAAATCTTAACTCTGTTTTTTTTCCCATTTTTGGGCAAGAATACATATTGTTAAAGCTGGTTTTGTGTTTTCTATCCATGTAGTTATTTTCTTTGGTATGCTACATACTGTTTAGGAGAGTGCTTGAGGGCTGTGTAGCCTCTTGTTTCCATTTCCCACAAATGGATGGAAAACCTGAAAGGAAATGCTGGGTTCTAGAGGTAGATGGAGCCCCCTGTGTTAGTGGATATCTGCCTTTTGATGCTTAAAAACCTACCCTGAGTGATTTCACTGGGAGTTGACCCTGAGAAGGTGACCCATAATGCAGCCTTGAGTTGTCCAGAGCTAGTTGTCCTCACTGCTTCACGGGTGCTTTATTCCAGGTCCTTGTAAACAGCAGGTTTAACAGCCCATCCAAAATATTCCCCTAAGCTTGGCTTTGGCTTTTGGATTGTCACTGAAGATTGCATAGCTAATGAGTAATAATGAATAAACTGCTGCTTGCTTCTCCCTAATCCTGAGTAATGTTTAAATCCCTTAAGTCTCCAGCTTCCCAATCTTGCAGACCTTTGTAGCTACTGCATCTCTGTTCTTTGCTTTGGACTGCCCTCCCTGTCTCTCTTGGTTCTCTCAAAGTCTCCAGCAATCTCCCTGGCACGAGGCAGAGGGGCCCGTGTCCCATGTGAGGTCTCCCAGGGGCTGTCAGGTGTAGGAGGAGGGCTGCTCAGGAGTGGAATCCTTGGAAAATGTCATTTTGTTGTTGTTGCCAATGAAGACAGCTTTCAGCCCTGGGAAAAAAAACCAGAGTTCCAGGGCTCTAAATAGAGATTGATTCTTTTATAAGTAAAAAGAGACATTTTTATATTTTCGCTTTCAGCACAGAGGCTCTTTCTAGAAATAGTGAAATGTTTCTTTGCAGCTCTTGTCAAGCCTTTTGTGTAAACCCATTGAACGATGAGCTGTTTGGGGTAGGCATCTGACAGTATTGGTCTGTAACACAGCATTGATACCCCTGGCTGTACAGCTCTTGTTTGTTTGCATAAAAGTTACAAAGCAATTCAATAGCTCCTTTGAAAAATCAAAGCCCATTTTGCTTAGGTCTGTTGCAAATGTTTTCCTCCTGCTTGCTACAGTTCTTGCATTTTTTTTTTTATCAAAAATGACTCTGAGAGCTGAGTGTTTGTCTTCTGCTTTTTTGTAGTGGCTATTAGGGATGAAAAATGAAATGAAAGATCCCAGTCTCTAAATAATATATTTTATAATCCTGCAGTTTTTGAGGCTAGAGACCCCAAAATTCTGGCATGGAGAATGCAGGGGAAAAAAAAAAAACCACCAGTAGATGATGTCTCTTCCTTTTTCCCCTTAGGAGCTCTCCCCCCTCTTCCCCCCTGCCTGCTTTCCTCAGCAGCAGGTTTTTCTCTTGATCCAAAGAAACACTCTAAAACCATGATCAAGAAATATTTATTCATCTTCTCCCTTGTTTGTGCTTGCTGGGGCATGAAAGGAGCGAGGTGGAGCAGGGGTGATTCATACCCTCAGCAACTGTAGGGCTGAAGCAAATCAATCTGCTGATTAAAAGTACTTTGGAGCTTTTACTTGTAGCTTTCATGCTACACATGGTTTCAATATTTAATCTTCTGAATGCTTCATGTTGTTGTAGATTTTATTGCTCTGAACTTTGTACAAATACAGAAGGGTTTTTGTGTATACATTGTTTCATATGTGCCTGCTGATAACTGTTTTTGTGATGTTATACTTGATAACTGACCCTTTGGATAAAGTTATATTCCTCAAATTATCATTAAAATCAGTCTCCTGTGGACTGCAGCAATGTCATTTCCACTTTCATTTGCCTTGGTTTTCTCTATAAAAAAAAAATTCACCTGGCTTCCAAGCTTGGTCATTCCTTGGTCTTGTCTCTACCCATCTGTTGGGCCACAGGACTTGCAATTTGTTTCTCCTCTTGGATGAGCTTCCATCTCAATCACAGGAAGCTGTGAGCATGTGTTGGGATGGGAATGATGTTTTAGTGGAATTGAGTTGCCTGGATATGATCTGGGAACAAAGTTAAACATGTTTCAGTGCTGATTTCCAGTCCCTTGTGATGCAGATAAGCCCAGAGTGGTGGAGGTTGGAAGGCATCTCCCTGGAGGTCATCGTGTCCAACCCCCCTGCTCAGGAAAGGTCACCTAGAGCCAGGTGTAACCTGGTCCCAGTTGTCCTTACATTAATCTTGACTCTCTTCTCCAAAGCTAGACTAAAAACTGAAATGCTTCAGGCCTCCTTGGGGCCACCTCCCCTCCTAAAGCCATCTCCCAGCCGTGGTTCTGCTCTGTGACAAGAGTCAGTTATTTTATTCTATATTTTTTTACCATTTTACCATAGCCAATTTGATCAGCTTCCATGAAGAGGAGCTGAACCCATTTATTCCTGTCAGGAGCTTGACTGAAATTTGAAGCTGGTGGCACTGAGGAGAAGGTTTTGCTGCTGGGAGGACTCATGTTCCTCTCTGAAATCCTGACACGGCGCCCAGATCCTTCTTCCCTAAAAACCTCAATTGTAGCTTTCAGTGCAGTTATTCCCAATCCTCCAGCAAGAGCTGGAGTGCTTCCAGCTCTGTATTTTTAAAGCATTTTGGAATCTACAGGCATTTTTCACGTTGTAATTTTATTACCCTTCAGCATGATTTTCAGGGAATGAGTTTTTATTGTCTCCACGCAGCGAGAGGCGACCGAGAGGCTACGCACGGAGCCTTGCTGCCTGCCCCAGAGCTGTCTTGTAAATGCTGCTGTGCTCAAAGGATGGCTTGTAGTTCTGTGGAGACGTAGATTAATCTTAGGAATATTGCATTTTCATTGTGTTTCTGCAGCTAGGTAACTGTTCCTTTTTCCTCCATGTCCAATTCTGATGATTTTTGCCCGCGCTGAGAGCGGTGGGGTCTGTATGGGGGTGGCTGGGGGGTGTGGGTGAGTCTGTACCCTCTGCCAGTAAGGTGCTAGGTCCTTGATTTTTCAAATTACCTTTAGAATTGATCAGAGCACCTTAAAAAAAACCCAACCAAACCAAAACCAACCAACTAACCAACCAAAAACCCCAAACAAACCAAACAAACAAAAACTCCAAACCCAACCAACCAACAAACCCCCAAACCAACCAACCAACCAACACCCCCAAACCACCAACAAAACAACCCCAAACGTTTTCCACCTTCCAGACATGGAGAGCCACTGCTTATTTATTCATTTATTCATTTTGTAATAAAATAGTACTGTTTGTTCCCACATAGACTCGTGTGTGTATGATCCATAAATACGTTTGTAAAATATATCTGTAGCATGTAACAGAATCCTTTAGAACATTCTGTGAAAATTCATTATTTTAGTTGCTAGCACTTTAAGAACATTTACATCCTTCATCTCCACGTTTGTCAATAGAACATTTTTTGCCTACAGAAGTAAGTTTACAGCAGCAGCACAGTATATGAGCTTGTTTAAAAATACATACAGCATTAATGGTCATGGCAAGCAAGCTATATACTTGAGCAGGGGTTTTGTTTGTAGTTTTAACATGTTTTCTACTTTTTAAAGCAATTCTATGAATATTACACCCATCAACATGTTAGAAAATATTACTTGTATATGCTACTCACAATAGATCTGTCATTTTTTCTGTGACATATTATTACAGGCTATGAAAATAGAAACACACCGTTGTATGGTTGGTTTAAAAATAATTACAAGCCCTGTTAAAAAAAGTGTGTTGGGCTTGTTCTTTCCTTGGGAAGTTGGATGTCCTTAATCCACTTGTGGTTGGAATGCCTCTAGCACCTCCAGCACTGAACTTTTTGGGAAAGAAAAGCTGACTTACCACCTGCTGACACATCCAGGGCCTGGTGTTTGCTGAAGACACCAAGAGTTCTTCACCTCCAGGCTCCCAGGACCAGGCTGCTGCTGTGGGGTATCTGTGAATCCCATTTCCTGCAAACTCCAGTTGGGTTTCAAAAATCTTTGGGCAGGTGATTTGATCAGTGCAAGGCAACACAGCTCCACTGGGTTCTATCAGCCGTGTTGGTTTGCATGAACCAAAATCTGACCCTTTGCCTTCCACCAGCCAGTGGATTTTTGAAAGAGCACAAACAACTGATTTAAATTTGCTGTAATACAACAGAGATTAAAAATACATGATTGCGTTGGTTTTACTTGGCACAAATGAGACTAAATATAGAAATATATATATATGTCTAATAAAGCTGTAGGAAATCTCCAAACTGCTAACTCTTAGAAATGAGATAAAACGAGGCTCTATCTGCTTGGAAATTTCATAGTTGCCTTTCTTTTATTGGTTTCATTTCCAGGTACTGCAAGAGTATCTCAGGGTGGATCCTTTTTTTTTATGAAACAAGTCCAGGCGTGCTTTGAAAAACGCTCTTTTCCTGATCTTTCTGATACTCCTCTTGTGCTTTCTGCAGTTTTTTACTTCTCAGTTTCCACTTGTGAAAACAGTAGGTCACTAGGGATGTTGTTATCAAAGAGAAAATAATAACCAGCACTATTACCAGCGCAATAGTGGATGAGAGGGACCCCTCCAGCTGCTTTGTTTCAGTGTCTCTGGTTGTGTTGAGGTGAGCCAAGTTTTCATAGTCTGTGGAGGCCAGAAGAGCAGGTACAGGACCTCCCCTGAACCTGGGCCTCATTGGGATCCCCTCCTCGTTCTCACTCGCTGGAAATCTGTGGAGCAGCAAGAGCTATGATTCCCTTGGCAGCTGGGGCATGCGTGAGGGGGTCTTCTCCTGGGGTCCCCCGGGCATAGGTGAGGCTCAGAAGGGGTGTGTGCTGAGGAAGGGGGGAGGAGCCGTGGGGGTGTCACCAGGTTTACACCACAGCTCATGGATCTGTGGAGCCCTCGTGAGCCGCTGTCCCTCCCAAGGGCTGGAGGAGTGCTGCTCAGCTGGCTCCTGCTTGGGGATCCTTTTTTGGGTGTTTTGAAGAGATAAGTGAAGAAAATGGAATCAATTTCCCAGTACCATCGTGGTGGTGGGGCTTCTCCTCAGGCTTAAAAGGAAAACAAGCACTGCAATGAGTGTAGGTTAGAGCTATGATGAATTTGTTCAGCAAGAGGCTTTTTTTTTCATCCTCAAAAAATTCCCCAAAGAGTGAACTCAAAGGCAGAGTTTTTGACCAAGGGGCAGGCTTGGTTTTGCTAACAACAGAGGCATTAAAAAATCAGCTACAAACCAGGAGATCTCGTGTTAAGGAAAGGTTTTTGCTGTCCCCTCTTCTTTGCTATTTGCTCTCAGACTTGGCTTGTCTGGAGGTTTTGATCTGAGGCTTTTGTCCTCGTTATACCAGAGTTTAGAAGATGTCCTCACTGATTGCAAATCTGGAAAAATGACTTGGGTGGAGAATGACACAGGATTATTTAAGAGGTGAGCTCCCTTAAAGGCAGCGAGCTGTAATCTAGAACTGAAAAACCAAGTAAGGTTTTTTCATCATTCTGATAGAATTTCAAATACATTTAAGTCCTTTGGCTTTGATACGTGCTGTGTTTGGCAAATTCTAAAAAAATTTACTCAGCTGAGTAGTTCTGAAGTTAAGAGTTGGTCTGGAGAAGGTGAAGAGCTGCTCTGCCCTTCCTCTCCCCTCCCCTGTCCCAAATCTCAGGCTAGAGTTAAACCTGGTGAGGAAGGAGGCTGGGCTGCTCTTCCTGGTGCCTGCTCCCCCTCAGGACAGTAGGACTTGGCCCCAGGCTACTTTACTTTGAGGAGCTCCAAGCACTTTCAGAGCTATTTATTTCAAAGAACAGATTGCTCTAAACCCCCTCCACCCTACTCCCAAATGCTTGGGAGGCCAAAATTAGGTTTCAGAGATTTTGGAGCATAACTGTTTGTTTAGAGATGTTCTATTTGATGGGGTGCAATTGTAATTCATACCCTTTATAGAAATAATCTGTGGTTCATCCCACTCAGGCTAGTAGAGAACTGAGGGTCTCTATTACTCATTAGCAGCACGTTCTTATTTGTAATAAAGACTGTTTACTATAGATTAGCATTCTGTTGATGTTAAAAGATGTAAATGAGCAGCTCTTGCCAGTTTGGAACAATATGTTCACATAGTCAAAAATAAACGTGGGTTTTAAAGAAAGTTTTAAAGCCAGATTTTACTGTAGTTTAGGATTAAAAAAAATATATATATATGTTTGTGAGGCTGATTGAAAGTTCTTTTCACACAAGGGAGCAAGTGCAACACACCATGTCTTTGATGAATGCCTACATGTTGCACTGCTGGCAAGTCATACATCAGGAGGTTATGACAATAGAATATTTTAGTGCTACTTGGCTGTGTGTTCAACATCTTTCTCAAGTAGCCTCAGGAAAGAAACTGCAATAAAAGAACTCAAGAATCTGAGAAATGCCCTTCTGAGTTGTGGAGCAGCCAAGTGTCCACCACCCACGTGAACGTCCAGGAGAGCAGAATGTCTCAGCACTCATGGAAATCACATCTTGTCATACTTGCCTGAACCTGTATCTCATCTCATCAGTATCCACAGCTATCACATTCCTGTGGGGAATATAAAATGCAAAAGATATAAAATCATTAGGTTTCTGGTACTCTTCCAGGAAGGTGTGTGGATGTTGTTTGTAACTATTTCAGCATCGCTTCAGGTACCAGTATTTAAAACAAGAATGCTTTTAAAGCCTGAAGCCTGCCAAGTACTGCTTGTGCTTCAGCTGTGTTGTGGGAGAAGGAGGCTGCTTTTGTGGACAGATCCCTGCTTTTATGGACAGATCCCTGCTTTTATGGACAGATCCCTGCCCTTGAAATCACCGTCTGAGCGTTCTGTCCGTGGCTCTGCTGCAGATCCTTGAGTGACTCTGACCAAACCACTCAGTGTCAGTGGAGGATAGGTTGATGCTGCTGCCACGTTCTAGTCTGCCCTGCTTTGAAGCTTAAGGGCAAGCTTTGGGAAGGTAACGCAGCAAAACTTCCTGAAAACCATTTCCAAACATGCTGAGGACAAGAAGGGACTTGGGTGTAGACAGCATGGATATATGAGAGGGGAAAATAACCTTGGCCAACCTGGTAGCCTTCTGTGATGAAATGATGAGCCCAGTGGGTGAAGGAGAGCAGTGGATGTTGGTTTATCTTGACTTTGAGAGGCTTTTTAGACTGTCAGCCAGACCATTTCATAGACAGACTGATGAAATATGGACTGGATAGATGGACAGTGAGGTGGATTTGGAACTGGCTGAGCTGCTGGTCTCAGAGGGTTGAGATCAGCAGCATGAAGTCCACTTGGAGGCAAGTCAATAGTGGAGTACACTAAGGAGCTGGTGTTGGGATCAATATTGTCACTGATGACTTAGGTGATGAGGTGGAGTGCACACTCAGCAGGTCTGTAAATGCTACAGAACTAGGAGTGGATGATAAACCAGACAGTTGTGCTGCTCTTCAGAGTGGCCTCAGCAGGCTGGAGAGAGGTGGGCAGAGGGGACCTTCATGAAGTTCACCAAGGGGCAATGCAAAGATCTGCCCCTGGAGAGGAACAGCCTCATGCACCAGCACGTGCTGGGGTCCAAGTGGCTGAAAAGCAGCTTTGCAGGAAAGGACCTTGGGAGCCTGAGGGACTGTTATGTCACCCTCAATAACTACACACAGGCAAAACACATTTGGAGTTGAGTCAGGTTCTGTCTACTGGAGTTTCAGTGTCAACACATTCTCACGAGGAAACCTTCCATTAAAATACCCCAAAAGAATCATCAGTGTCCATGCACTAATTTAATTCAAAGGGTAGAGAAGAAGCTGTTACATTGCTCTGTTGTTTTTGTGTGAGTCACAATTCCTCAGTGGATTTTCTCTGAACATGCAAACCAGGATCTCAGGACTGTGCATGTTTAATTCCCATTAACATTTAATAAAATATATTAGAAAGGTTCAGGTATTTGCAGAAATAATTAGAGTGATTAGATTTTTTTTGGGGGGGTGTCTGGAAATACTGTTTTGTTGGAAGAAGCTTTTCATGAAAGCATGTTAGAATATCTACATTTCTAAACTTTTTCATGCAGTAGCAATATTTTACTGACTCCACTCAAATTTTCATATCTTTCTGGTTTAGCAAGAAAATGTTTAAAGTAAAGTACAAATGGGTGTAACAAGGAGAGGACAAAACTTGCTCCTGGTATTCTTAGAACAGGCATTGCCTTTCCTTTTGTCCCTCAAGCTTGACCTCTGTGCCTCTGAGTACTCTAACAAAGTAGAGACAAATATATTTCTGAGGTTTCGTGGGGGTTTTTGAGTGTGGAAAATAAGATCAGGCTGGGTGCAGTTTAGGTGAGAGGAACAAAGGGAAATTACAGTAACAAAAATCAGTGTCTCAAATATTATTTCAGATTATTGGCTTCTGTCAAAGAATGAATTACTGAAAAGAGATAAGAATGTGAATCAACAGATTTTTGATTTCCCTGAGACTCCTCCCTTTTTAAAAGGGCAAAATGTGTCTCTATTTGCCAGTGACTTGGTAATAATGATATTGTCAGTGTTGTCTTAAAAACAGTAATGATGATTTGCACTGAATCCTTAAAAAAATAAAATGAAAAAGTCAAAATGTCAGGTGGGAGCCCAGACCTGTATGAAATTTTAATTGGCTTTGGTTTGGTTTTTTCATTGTTAGGGTGACTCTGTTTTCTGCTTCTGCATTCCAGTGAAAGGAAGGACTGAGTTGGGTGAATGTCTGAAATCTTCAGCATCATCAGAAGGATGAAGGCCAGAAATGACAGGTGAGCTGCTGCAGTTTTGGTGTTGTAATAGGAAGCTGATTGTTCATAGCATGACCCTTAGGCTGACTCAAACTTCCCTTGACTTCCTGATGGTATCGATTAAGAATGGCTGATAAGGACAAAGAAACCAGCAGCAAAGTGAGAAAAGTACCTCATACCTCTCTCAAATGAACACAAAACCATTTTTCCAAAGCAAAGGCGACTGACCTGAAACTATAAACCTGCTTCTTGTGAAGTGATATAAAAAAATCTCTTTGATTTCAGTAGGAGGAGAGTCTTTGGTTTCTGTCTTTGTGTGCACGTTTCTCTTTCTAAACTCATCCACCCATGCTGTGCGTTTTCAAATGTTGAATTACTTCCAGCATTTATATCATCTTAAATAGATATTGGCTTTTTAATATAGTTTCAGGCTTGCTTGCTTTCTTTCTGCCTTCAGCTTGCTTGTAATTTCCCTGCTGCCTTTCAGATTGTCTCTTCCATTTTTATTGCACTCGGGAAGAACGCGCCTCCTTTCTCTGAATTTGCATCTTTTTGATGTAAAAACATTTGTATGAAACGTATCCATCATGTTGTAAACCTGATATGGAAATGATTCCTTTCTCCTCCTCCAGAGTTAGTGGAGCAAGACATCTCCTAATACCCTTGTGCACAAAATTGCAGATGAAAGGCGGAGTGGGCGGGAGAGCAAATGAAAGCGGGGGACAAGGAGGAGGGAGGGGAAGGAGGGAGGGATGGGAGAAGGCAGGAAAGGCTTTAAAAAAGCACATAGATGTTTTAGCCATGCTGCTGCTTTTTCCCTGCATCCTCTGTCAGCTCAGGTGTAAGAGCAAAGCACCAGATTTTAGGAGTATTTTAAAAGAAGGCCATAAGACCACCCTTGCTGTTTTCAAACCCCACCTACACACTGGTGCACAAATGGCTTTATCTTTGGATACATTAAAATGCTTCAAATACTTTTGGAAATCTTAAGGTTTCAAGTCTACAAAGTACTGATCAGCTTCCAGCTACTTCTCAGTAGGTTCTGTGAACTTTGGGGCTAAGGGCTTAAATAATAAACATCAGGTTGCTACAGGAGGACACTTTAGGTGTGTTTGTAGTGCCACTGGGTGGGTAGGTATTAAACACAATAGATTTATCTGAGGAGTTCTAAAATCACTCTCTTTACACCTTTGGTATTGTTAATCTCAAAACAATACAGAAAAAAATGATTGATATTAGATTTTTACACACACAGTCATTTTTAGAAACTTAATTTGCATAAACCCCTTGAGATTACATCCAGTGATATAACTGGCAATTTAGATAAAGGTTTAAGAAAGTCAATGGATCTTTTTTAATTAAGAGTATAAAATTCTAGCCCGAGTCTCTCAGAATGCTTTACACTGTTTTTATCTTGTGTTGAGCAGTTGTTCAGCCTGTTCTGTCTTCATTATACCTGAAGGTTTTCTCCTCCCTTATGCAAGAAGAGAAAAAGACTGTGAGTTTTGGAAGCACTCAATAACTCATTCCAGCATTGGTCAGATCCAAGAGAAATCCAGTTTTGTTCCTATAAAAGGAACGAGGTCTAGTGGGCTCCTGATTCTCCTTAAAGCCACGGTGGGCTTGGATGACTTTGGGGGACAGTCTGTGTAGCACATCATTGGAGAGCAGAACCTGGTGCCACCTCACCTCTGCACTGAGGGATGCTGAGCAGAACAGGTTCTGTGCATTCAGGTGGAGGCTGCAAGCTGGGTGACTGCTCAGGGCATCTGCTTTTAGGTTCCAGAAGAACTCATGTGGGCAGGTGTCTGTGCTCAGCGTGGACCAGCAAATGACACACTGTTGTCCTGGGTGTTTAGTTCATAGAGAGCCCATATGGAGCTAATTCTGGGTCTTAAGGTTTTAATTTTAATTAAGTAATCCCTGAAGCATAGAGCAATTGAAGCAACAGACCTGTTGAGTTGTAGATTTGGACTCTCTGAAATTGATACTCATCCCACTGCTTTTCTTGGTGACTCCTCATGAGAGTAGAATGTGTTGATTTAATATAACTGTGGCTTGATAAACACCAGCAGCTTTTTGGGTGTGATTTCAGCCTTCTTTGCTGGCTTGGGCAGAAACTCTGTTGTCTGTAGACAGTCCAAATCCTCGTGGAAGCAGCTGGTGCCTGTTACCAGGATCAAACTACACCTAAGTCACGTTGAAGGCTGAACACTTGATGCATTCCCTCCTTCAACCAGCATTACTGAAATGTACCTGGGATACATTTTTAGCCTTCTTCTCTATGTACCTGTGATACATTTTTAGCCTTCCTGTCTCTATAGTGGTGTGAGGGAAGTTTATCATGCTGAGCTCTGCAATCCTGGGATGACATTTTTAGGGTAGCTTTGAAGCTGTCTATTAAATGCTCCCCATAGGGGTGCTGGCTGGGGCTGAGGCATGTCGTAATAAAACACGTTTAGGGAGAGGTTTGGAATCTCATTCCTTTCACGTGCTCATCTTTGGGGAAGGGTTGGGGTTTATTTTTTTAGCCTTTTAATCTTGGGAAACAGGGCTGTATCAAAGTGCTGCTCTCCCAGCAGTTGAACAGATCTGTGCCTTCATGATGTTCACTCAATGAAATCGGCTTCACTGCAGTTTAAAAACTGTGTTCAGGTTGTGTTTTTCTCAAAAGAGCACACCCTGGATCAGGGCAGATTTTCCTGATGAGCCATCTTTTGTTCTTCCTACTTCAGGAAAAGTCTTGCATCATCAGCTAAAAAACCCACCCTGTAAAATGTGGGTTCTTTTTTCCCTTTGCAATTTTCACAGTTCACTTTGTGCTGCTTTAGGTCATATTCGTTTCTTTAGCACAACATTCTGTGTTGTTCTTCCCACCCACCTTTCAAAATCAGGGGCAATTACATCCTGGGATTACAGAGGCAGCCTGTGAATTTATTTCGTTAGCCTGTATTTTAAATATTATTCTGTGGAAACACAAATCCTGGAGTGCAAACAATTCCCTAGCCTACACTGAGGCTTAAACTCGCTCAGTGATTTTTTTCCATTTGCCTGTTTCTAGGATCAAGTTCCTTCTGATGTTCTGTGATACATGATTTTGGGGGTCAGAACAAGTGCTTACCAACCCAGGTACAAGTGGATGTTTAATTGTTCTCTTTGAGTTACAGGCTAAACGAAAACAAAGCTGTTTAGAGCTCAGTTCAAACGAACAAAACCCCCACCTAAGAACCTTTATCAAATAAGATCTTAAGACAATCAAGACCTTCTCATTCTCCTTTTCTTTGCAGGTGAAGGAGGGTTCTGATTCTGGGCTAATTGGGTGTGAAAGGGAGAAGAACAAATGATTCTGCTTTCTCCCTTTTTTTTTTTTAATCTCTTCCCCTCCTTTTTTTCTCCTTCCCTACTGCTAGCAAGGAAAGTAATTACAGATGGGACGCTTAGCAGCCTTTCTCTTGGATCTCAAATCTGCCAAGATTGAAACTCCCGCAGGGCTAACGGTTTTTTTTTTTTCTAAAATGTGCCAAAGAGCAAAAGATTGTTTGAACATTCAAGTATTCATCCGACTAATTTAAAAAAGAAAACTCTTCTCCTTCCAGCCAGCGTGTTCCTGATGAATAGTCACAGTCTAGGGCTACAATGTATTGGATACTCAGGGAATTTCACCTTTAAAATTGTGCAAGAAAAATAGTAAGTTAAAGGGTGGGAGGGAGCAGGGAGCTGAGAGAGGGAGTGATGGATGTTTAAATGCAGCTACTTTGTGTCTGTGCATTTCTGGAATGGGATCACATTTCTTTTCCCACAGCAGGGACTGGGGACAGTCTCTGGGGAATTTGGGAGTTCTAGGTGAGCAGAGAAGACCCTTCCTTCCTCATCCCAGTCTTAAAGCCCATACAGCTTGTCTCTAGCTGGGTAGAACTGGTGTGCAGTAAGCTGGTGCCAGCATCAAAGCTAAAGGAGTAGAGAAGGGGAAGAAGACTTTCTTTAAGGATTCAGTGCTTACTGGTCAGCATTGAGTGTCCTTTTAGCTCCAAACCACATCCCAGAGGGGAAGAGTTACACGCAGTGCATTTGAGATCAGTGGGTTACCCAGCAGGTGCCTGTGCATGGCTTTACCTCAGCCCTGGGTGGAAGGGGACAAGGGACACGTCACCTTCCCCCAGATGGTGGGTTGAGGGGTTCAGCCTTTGTACACAGGCAGCAGGACGTGGGGAGAGGGTGTGTGCATGGAGGGGGAGGAAGGGGTGGGCTGCTTCTGAGGGGGGAGCAAAGGGGGCAAGAGACACGGGTGAGCGAGGGGCAGGCTCCTCCTGTGGAGGAGCTGCGTAGGGGGAGGGGCGCTGGTGGGGATGGAGAGGGAGGAGGAGGAGGAGGAGGGGGTGTTCCTAGGGGTTTATAGGTGCCCCTTTGTGCTGTGAGGGAGGATGTTACACACGGCTTCGTGAGGGGTGGGTGTGTGCCTGGGAGGCTGCTGGTACCCGGGGAGGACAGTCACACCTCTGACTGAGCTGCATCACCCCAGCAGGGACCACCGGTGGCCCTGGGCCAGGTCGGGGGGCAGCAGGATGAGACCTGGGTGCTGCTCTGCTCTGTGGCGCCGTGCTGTGCTGTGCCACCCCAGCCTGCATACTGGTACCACCGTGTGAGCTGCTGTGCCCTGCCAGCCCTGCACACCGGGTGCCAGCTCTGCA
The DNA here is from genome assembly GCF_000691845.1 of Merops nubicus. Taxonomy (NCBI): domain Eukaryota; kingdom Metazoa; phylum Chordata; class Aves; order Coraciiformes; family Meropidae; genus Merops; species Merops nubicus. The sequence continues at coordinate 29,078 of NW_008630650.1, forward strand.
CGCTGGGTATCACGGTGCTGTGCCATGCCAGCCCTGCATGCTGGGCACTGTGGTGCCGTGCCAGGTATCACACTGCCATGCCATGCCAGCCCCTCACCCCGGGCACCT
>NW_008630651.1:0-961 GCF_000691845.1 Merops nubicus
GCTCCTGCAGTAACCAGTTCAGCAAGGTGGTGTGCACCCGCCGAGGCCTGGGCGCCGTGCCCCCCGGCATCCCCTCCACCACCCGCTATCTCAACCTGATGGAGAACAACATCCAGCTGATCCAGGCGGACACCTTCCGCCACCTCCACCACCTGGAGGTCCTGCAGCTGGGCAGGAACGCCATCCGGCAGATCGAGGTGGGCGCCTTCAACGGCCTGGCCAGCCTCAACACCTTGGAGCTCTTCGACAACTGGTTGACCGTCATCCCCAGCGGGGCCTTCGAGTACCTGTCCAAGCTGCGGGAGCTGTGGCTGAGGAACAACCCCATCGAGAGCATCCCCTCGTACGCCTTCAACCGCGTGCCCTCCCTCATGCGCCTCGACCTGGGCGAGCTGAAGAAGCTGGAGTACATCTCCGAGGGGGCTTTCGAAGGGCTCTACAACCTCAAGTACCTGAACCTGGGCATGTGCAACATTAAGGACATGCCCAACCTGACGCCCTTGGTGGGGCTGGAGGAGCTGGAGATGTCGGGCAACCACTTCCCCGAGATCAAGCCGGGCTCCTTCCACGGGCTCAAGTCCCTCAAGAAGCTCTGGATCATGAACTCGCAGATCAACCAGATCGAGCGCAACGCCTTCGACGACCTGACGGCGCTGGTGGAGCTCAACCTGGCCCACAACAACCTCTCCTCCCTGCCCCACGACCTCTTCGCCCCGCTGCGCTACCTGGTGGAGCTCCACCTGCACCACAACCCCTGGGACTGCGACTGCGACATCCTCTGGCTGTCGTGGTGGCTGCGGGAGTACATCCCCACCAACTCCACCTGCTGCGGGCGCTGCCATGCCCCCCTGCACATGCGGGGTCGCTTCCTGGTGGAGGTGGACCAGACCTCCTTCCAGTGCTCGGCGCCCTTCATCATGGACGCCCCCGCCGACCTCAACATCTCCGAGGGGCGGGTGGC
>NW_008630651.1:971-1203 GCF_000691845.1 Merops nubicus
CGCGGTGGGGTGGCGGCGGCCCACCGGGACGGTCCTGAGCCCCGCGTCCAGCCACCCGCGCCTCTCCGTCCTCAACGACGGCACCCTGAACTTCTCCCACGTCCTGCTGACGGACACGGGGCTCTACACCTGCATGGTGACCAACGTGGCGGGCAACGCCAACGCCTCGGCCTACCTCAACGTGAGCACGGCCGAGCTCAACACCTCCAACTACAGCTTCTTCACCACCGTC
>NW_008630652.1:0-2496 GCF_000691845.1 Merops nubicus
CCCCGGGGATGCTGTGACACCACCCGCCGGCGAGCGCCGCCGCGCAGGAGGCGACTTCTGCCAATGCCGCCTGGTCTGGCGGTGAGGGAGCCCCTCTCTCCTCACCCAGCCCTGGCCGATCCTGCCCCTCAGTGTCACTGCGTTGGCCCAACCCACACACCTCAGGGGTCCTCGAGCTGGGGCATTGCTGCATCCTGAGGGTTTTGTGCTCTCTGAGGGTCCTGTATGGACCAGATCACCCCCACCACCCACATCTCCAGGTCCTGGGTGGCAAAGGGAATGCTCCTGTTGGTTTATCTGCCCACCAGTAGCCCTGTCCCAACGCTTGGGGTGTGCTTCCCCCAGGGCTGGCTTTCAGAGAGTCTACCATCCCCATCCCCTCCCTAGCAGCCTGAGGGGGCAACTGGCCCCATGCCTCCTGCATGCCTAGGTGGAAGCCGGCTATAAGTGGCAGCAGAGCCTTCCCAATACCAGGAGAGCAGCTCGGTGCAGGAGCAGGATGTTGAGGAAAGGATGGTGATGAGGCAGTTGAGGCAGAAGCCAGCGACGAGAGCTGGAGCAGCCATCTCCCTCTCTGGTGAACAGCCCCAACTCCACAGCCCCTCACCGTCTTATTGGGCCAGTTGTACTTCTCAAAGACGTCCTGTACCCGATCCTCGCCGCCGTCCGTGAACATCATGATCATCTTGTTGCAGTTGGCACGGGTGATGTTGGACTGCGGGGCAGAAAAGGTGCTCAAGGCCGGACCCGGAGCAAGTGGCGCTGGGCAGGATGCGACCATGGTGGGCAGGCCCTGACCTGTCTCTTTTCCCAGCCTATTTCTCTGTTTCACCTTTATTTTGGTTTCAGTGTGGTGTCTGGCTGGATCTGGCCCCCTCCGCCTAGCTCTGCTACCTTTTAATAACCCAGAGGGGCAGTGCCAGCTACAGTGTTGGAGGGTGGAATGTTGCCCCTGGCATTGCAAAGGACAACAAGAAGCCCCAAGTGGGGGGCAGCAGCTGGGCGCTCAGAGCTCTCCCATAACACCCAGCACCCATGGGTGCACTCTGTCGCCGCAGCCCACAGCCCAGCCCCCAGCTCACGTTCTGCAGCTGATCGAAGGCGTATTCAAAGCCAGCCTTGTAGTCGGTCGTGCCCTTGGCCACCATCCCCTGCACATCCTCCTTGAAGACCTTCTTGTTCCGGATGTTGGCCTGCACCAGGTGCTTGAAGCACGACACCGGCTTCGCCTTCTCGTTGAACTGGGAGGCGAAAGGGAGTGGAGCAGGTTGCAGGAAGGGGATGGGGGAAGGCCCTGGCAGGCACAACCCCCCCATCGTGCTCAGCTCCTGGGGGTGGGAGGCAGCTGCAGCATCCCATGACCCATGTCCCAGGGGTGGCCGATGCTGAGACCAGGGCTTAGCTTGGGTCCAATCCAGCATTGAGCCAGGTGCTGCCAGCGCAGGGTGGTGCAGCTCCACCCTTGCCTCTGCAGGACGTGTGTAAGTGGGCATGCTGTGCCGTGCCACACCGTGCCGCGCCGGCAGCGGGAGCAGTTGCTGCCTCTCGCTCACGGCTGGATTTGCTGGCAGTAGGGCTCGTTCGTCAGGGCAGCAGTGACCCACGGCACGGAGCCAGGCCAGACACGTTAATTAGCTCGTGGCCAGACGGGGGGTGGGCAGTATGGGCCAGGTGCCCATCTATGCACAGAGTCGGTGGCTCGGCCACTGTGTGGCGTGAGGTCACATGCTGGTGACAACGCCACGGGGGATGTGATGTCACTGGCTAGTAACAGACTGGAGGTGGTTGGTTGAGAGCATCTCTGCTAAACACCTTGTGATGGGGCAGCTTTGGTATGTCACTAAGCACAGCCAAGCCCTGAGCAGCCATTTCCCTGCTTAGATGTAGATGTGTGGTTAAAAAGAAAAAAAAAAAAAAGCATTTCTCACTCTGCAGAGCCCTTGGTCTGGTAGGTTTGGGGGCATAGGGCACCCATGGTGAGGACCTGGGAGCTGCCCATGAGCACAGCCCTGCCGCCTGCCCCACGGCACTCACCGAGGCCACGTTGACATAGTCATCATCTGAGAGAGTGTCCAGCATCTCATAGACCGAGGTCTTCATCAGTTTGAGGGTGAGCCCACTCACGCTGCCGCTCCTGGCAAAGAGAAGGGTGCTGGGGGCTTGGCAGCAAAAGGGCATGGTGCTTCACACCAGCACTGTCCCACACAGCTTCCCCACGGCCACCAGTGGGATGGTGGCACCCCGGCAAGCTGTGCCACTGTCCTGGCACCTGACCACGGCCCCCACCCGTATACTCACACATCCACAATGATGACCATGTCCTTCGGGGAGGAGGCGCCTTGGATGTACCTGCAGGGTGCAGAGGGGGGTCAGTGGGGCTGACTCATTTTGGGGGGCCCCCGACCCTGCTGGGTGAAGTCCAGGAGCAAAGCTCAGCCACAGCAAGGGTGGCTGGGGAGCTGTGCCGAGAGTGCCTGGGTGCCCGTGGCTGTGGCG
>NW_008630652.1:2563-2988 GCF_000691845.1 Merops nubicus
CACCGTCAGACAGCCAGTGACCTGCCCCTCGGTACCGTATCAGCCTAAGGAGCTCTAAACGCTGAAATCCTCCAACATGACAGGCCCTTCTCGGTGCACTGATGATGCTGACACATGCATTCCTATTAAAATGCTCTTTACCCCCTGGTGGCTTCAAAGGCTAGGCTGATTAGGTTATTTTTAGCTACCAGGAGGAAAAACAATAATACTATGTAAACCTTCCCCCTGAAAACAATTAGGGAACCCTTCCTCGCCCCTTGCAGCGCTTGCTCCCGGCCCCGCTGTGCCACCCTGCGCGGGAAGGCGCTGGCGCGGTGCTGAGCACCCATCCCGGCGATGGCCCGGCACAGCCCGGCCTCCTCGTCCCGCTGCGGGGGCCTGATCTGGCCACGGCTCAACTCCAAGGGAGCATCATTACTGGCTTT
>NW_008630652.1:3016-3336 GCF_000691845.1 Merops nubicus
GCGTTATTAGTATCAATTACTCGCCATTACTGGGGAGGACTGGGGAAGGGGCAGGCTCTGATTGCTAATCCCAGGTCCTGATATTCTCTAATTGCAAGTGATTACCCGGGTGGGATGGGGACAGTCCTGGCATGGGTGCCACACGCCCTCAACGGCCCCGCTCATGCTGGGGTGCAGGGTGGGCAGGTAGCTGCCCGGGTCTCCCTGGCGTGCTCGGTGCCTGCCTGGCTCCCCGGTGCCGAGCTGCTGGTGCGGAGCCCAGCTTGAGATGCTGCCTGTAATGGGTTGTGGCGGCGCATCCATCTCTGGCTGCCCCGCTC
>NW_008630652.1:3364-3967 GCF_000691845.1 Merops nubicus
ATGGTGCCACTTACCAGGGCACGGGAAGGTGGGCGAGTGGCACCAGCTGCCACGCCGAGGCTGTGAGCAGGATGTGGTCCCTGCAGGGCCTGGCAGTGGGGCACTGAGGGCTCTGTGCCACACTGGACCCCGGCGTGGGGGCGGGAGAGGACCCCAGAAGGGTGTCCCTGGGGTTGAGCTGCTCCCCAGCACAAAGGGTGCTGCTGCTCCTCCGGGGCTGTTTGGGCTAGTGGGTGGCCAGCCTGGCAAGTGTGCAGGGAGCTGGGCTAGGTGGGCTTGTTAGCTCCCATACATATCAGGAGCCTGTCAGTCACCCTTTGCCAATAACCCCCACAGACACTTTGGCAGAGAACAGTTCATAATTAATGTGGAGCAATCAAAGCCAATTAACCACAGTAAGCAGGGCCACTAATTTTCTGATGAGGTGAGGGGGCAGCTCCCGGTGTGGGCAGGGGGTGCTCCCCTGGGATACAGGGCACATGCTGGAGACCTGCACCCACTTTCCTCTTCCTGCCTGTATTTTTGGGCAGCAACCTCAGGCAGAATGGGGCCACAGCCCCTTGCGGGGGTCTACACGGGCCAAGGGGAAGCAATTAAATTCCA
>NW_008630652.1:4109-4445 GCF_000691845.1 Merops nubicus
CCCGTTGGGATGGGAAGGCTGGCTGGGACTCGCCTCCGTCAGCCATGGTGGGGAGCTGGGCGAGGGGCAGCTCTCCATGCTCAATCTGTATCCAGTGATTTATCTCTCCGTCCCACTCTGCCTTCCCGGAGCTGTGAGCCACAGCCCAGATGCCCCTGCCCCTGTTACTGTGTCCATTTGCCAATGACAACCACGTGTGAATGAGAAGGGGAGGGAGCTGACTGCTGCCAGTGCCCACCCAGCACCCCCTTACCAGGGCCGCCTGCGCACGTCGTAGAGGTCGATCTTGTTGGGGGCTCTCCACGGGGTGGCTGTGGGGGGAAGGCAGGCGGTGAA
>NW_008630652.1:4460-4855 GCF_000691845.1 Merops nubicus
GGGCTCTCCACGGGGTGGCGGTGGGGGGAAGGCAGGCGGTGAATGAGGTGGGGGACAGGGGGGACAGGGCAGAGGGATGCCCAGGGCTGAGGAAGCAGCAGGTTCCATCTGGGAGCTCATGCCAATGGGTTTTGGCACAGCATGGTTGCACGTGCCAGGCGGCCCCAGGAGCTGCTCTCCTGTACCTCATGGCGAGAAGGGCCTGGACTGCCCTTGGCCAGCCCCCATCCCCGGCTATGGTCCCCGGCCACATACCGGGGTAGTAGCGGGTGACGCCGGTGGCACTGCCGAAGACCTGCCAGAGCAGGGAGGGATCCTCCTTCCGGTTCTCGATGAAGACGTCCTCCAGTGCCTGCGTCCAGTTCAGCTCGTTGAGGATGACGGTGGCTGCGGGA
>NW_008630652.1:4898-7027 GCF_000691845.1 Merops nubicus
CAGGCACCACAGTGTCCCAAAGGTGAGGGCAGGGAGGGAGAGGTGGTGTGTCCCTCTGCCCCTTCCCATGGAGAAGCCCACGGGGGCTTTGCAGCTGCTCCTGCACTCCTGTGGGTCCCTCGTTCCCACTGGGCTCCAGCATCAACCCGCTGTCCCTCGTCCCGAGACCTGAACCACCCTCCAGGCCTCCCCAGAGCACTCAGGCACCACAGTGTCCCAAAGGTGAGGGCAGGGAGGGAGAGGTGGTGTGTCCCTCTGCCCCTTCCCATGGAGAAGCCCACGGGGGCTTTGCAGCTGCTCCTGCACTCCTGTGGGTCCCTCGTTCCCACTGGGCTCCAGCATCAACCCGCTGTCCCTCGTCCCGAGACCTGAACCACCCTCCAGGCCTCCCCAGAGCACTCATGGCCCCTGTGCCCTGGCTCTGGGGCGGGGACAGCCACCGCTGGGGACAGCCATCTCATCATTTCACCCCCTTGCTGGCAAAACAGCCTGCTCCTCCCGCCACCGAGCCAGCCCCGCTCCCTGGGGACAGTCACCAGCTGGGACACCGTGGGCCTGTGTCCCCGTGGGGCTGTGGAGCCTCCCAGGCTCCGCTCTGCATTCCTGATGGCCCTGCACCTGACGCAAAAGCAATTAAGACGCTAGCAAAGAGAGGGTTTAAATTATGCAGCTATTAAAGCGAAAGATAAGCTGCCAGCAGCCCCAGCCTGTGATTAATCAAGGGGGGCTGGCGGAGCGCAGAGTCAGGTATAGGGCCAGTCAGCCAGCAGGGACGGATAGTGGGACCTCCTGGTGCTCACAGGGCCCTTGGGGGCACCCTGAACACCTGGGAGCCTCTGCCGGCACCTCCTAGCAGCCCATGATGGGTGCAGGAGCTCCCAGGAGCAACCCTTCTCATCAGCATTGAGGAGAGAAACCAGTGTGGTGCTGCTGGGGAGCTGGCATGTGTCTGAGGAGTATATTTAGCTCTCCTAAAGCTTCCTCCCACACTTGCCCCTCCTTGAAACATCGTCATCACCCATTCAAACATTCACCATGGCCCTGAGGCACCAGGGGCATGTGGGCTTGTTTCATCCAGGGTAAATTCCTGAATCCCTCCACCCCAGTACTGCTGCTGAACACTTCTCCTTCCCTCAGACAGCTGTGCCTTCAAACCGTGATTTACTTCATCCATATCTCTCCAGCCATTTCTCAGCGTCGTGCCCGCACAGAGTGCTGTTATCTGGGCACTCAGGATGATTTCTTGTTTGGCTTTGTCACAGGACATGGTTTTTCCCAGGAGAAAGTGCTGTGAGCAGGCTGCCAGGCTCCTGCCTGCCTGGACCAGCCCTGGGCAGTGCTGCCAGGCTGGGCTGGGTATGGGGCTAGGCACTGATGTGTCCCTGACAGCTCCAGCAAGCCCTGCAGCCCCAGTCCCTCGGGACCCATCAGCCATACCAGGCTGGTGCTGAATGCAGCCCCTATACCCTCCCTGCACACAAACACAGCCCCTATACCATCCCTGAGCACAAACATAGTCCCTGTATCATCCCTGAGCATGAATGCAGCCCCTATACCTGCCATGTGCATGAATGTAGCCCCCGTATCACCCCTGTGAACAAATACAGCCCCTGTACCATCCCTGCAAACAAGTGCAGACCCTGCACCTTCCCTGTGCTTGAAGGATGTCCCTATACCCTCCCTGTGAACATACACAGCCCCTGTACCACCTCTGCACACGAAGGCAGCTCCTACAGCCATCCATCCCTGCTCATCAGTGCAGCTCCTGTACTGTCCTTGCATGTGAACACAGCCCCTCCACCATCCTTGTGCATGAACGAAGCCCCTGTGTCCCCCCTGCACACAAACACAGCCCCGAGACTCTCTCTGTGGGCAGAGACGAGTTTGAGTCCATGGCTGGGACAGCTCCTGTCCCCTCTGGCCCAGGCCAGAGCTGCCAGACCCCTCGGTGACATCCCCATCCCCGTCCCCGTCCCCGTCTTGTCCCTGTTGCCATGGGGGTAAGCCCAGCCCCGCCCTGCCAGCAAGCGATTGCAGATTTAATTAAACCCGGCACAGTAAATAAAACACATATAGGATGTAATTTGTGTGTGTAGCGAGGGGTGACAGCGGGGGGCGTCTCCGCGGCG
>NW_008630653.1:0-8036 GCF_000691845.1 Merops nubicus
AATGATTCTATGATTCTATGATAATCAAGCACTGGATTATCTTGTCCAGATAAATAGGAGCTGGTGCACCATGAAAAGTCTTTTCTGGAGTACTTTGCTACCCTGTAATAAGATGGCGGATGTCTGAATCCAGCCCCAGAGCTGGCAGAGCACTGTTGTTCTAATGGCTTTTGGTAGTGAGTGTAAATGTTTTAAGGGAAGCCCTTGCTAAGCGGGGAGCAAAGCTGAGCACAATAGATTTTACACCCAGGTGAAAGGAAACTTGAAGGTGGACTGGTTTATACTGGGTACATACAGGCTGCACTGCTGACCTCAAAACACCTGCCCTAAAAATTACTTCTTTTGTGAGCAGAGCTCTTGAGGAACATACTTGTTTTTAAAATAAATTCTCTTCAGCTGCTGCATCTTTCTAGGAAGAGTTGAAGTTACTGAGTTGTTAGAGGCTTGCTTACTGTTCTCAGTCTTTTGTGACTCAGTCGCTAGTCAGAGTCATTCAGGATGGGGAAAAAAAAAAAACCAAACAGCTCTTTTCTTTCTCTAAAACATACTGAAAAACATTGTTTTTATTACAGAGGAAAGGGTGCTGTATATGTGTGTGTTTGAACATTTACTTTAACAGGTAAACCAGCCAGGATAAATGTCACTAAGATAAAGGTATTCCTTGCAAGCATTTGGTTTTTTCTTTCTTAGTTCCAGGCCTGGAGAAAAAGCAGCAGTTCTCATGTGCCAGACAAGAAACATCTGTATGTGTCACAGACACCTGTACCATGCCTCTTACAGTACTGCTTTGCTCTTTTCCAGGGGAATCCCTACATGTGCAATAATGAATGTGATGCGAGTACCCAAGAACTGGCTCATCCTCCAGAACTGATGTTTGATCTCGAAGGAAGACATCCATCCACATTTTGGCAGTCCACAACTTGGAAGGATTATCCAAAGCCTCTACATGTTAATATTACACTCTCCTGGAACAAAACCATTGAGCTTACAGATAACATAGTTATCACTTTTGAATCTGGCCGTCCAGACCAAATGATCCTGGAGAAATCACTTGACTATGGACGAACATGGCAGCCCTACCAATACTATGCTACGGACTGCTTAGATGCTTTCCATATGGATCCAAAATCAGTGAGGGATTTATCACAGCACACAGTCCTAGAAATCATTTGCACAGAGGAATACTCTACTGGGTACATGACAAATAGTAAAATAATCCACTTTGAAATCAAAGATAGGTTTGCTTTTTTTGCTGGACCTCGGCTTCATAACATGGCTTCTCTTTATGGCCAGCTTGACACAACCAAGAAGTTAAGAGATTTCTTTACCATCACGGATCTGAGGATAAGACTGCTTAGACCAGCAACTGGAGAGATATATGTGGATGAGCAACACCTGGCACGCTACTTTTATGCAATTTCAGACATAAGAGTATACGGAAGGTAAGAAAATATATGTCTTTAGAAACGGGCATACACGTTTTGTTTTAGAGATTATTCAAAATCACTGTTTTCCTCAAACATGATGACATTTTCTGCCAAGACATGTTCATTGGACATCTGGCTCAGCTGAAGCCTATTTCTAGTCATACTAGAAGTTTCCCACAAAGCCCTGGGTGTTTGCTGTCACTAACCTGGGATCTTGAGCCCTAGGTTTCATAAGCAGGGTAGTTAATACTACCCCAGGATGTTTTAACCATCTCACTTAAAAAATCAAAGCATTATTGGGATAACCTGCTGTTAAACAATAGTCTCTGAAACAGTGAAGTTCTCTAGATGGAGTTAGTATGGAAGTGGTATTTATTTCCCTTCAGTCCTCAGCTACTCCCTCTTCTCAGGAAGCACACAGGCCTGATGCACAGGCTGGTCAAAGTGTAACTGGCTGGGACCCAGAATTCCTAAACAACATACTTCACCTTGACAAAGTTTTGAGTCAAAAATTCCTAGCTTGTGAACACTTTTTTCACACTTTCCCAAAATGACTGATGAAAGACAAAGCAGAAGTATTCTTACAGAAGAAAATGCTAAGGTATGACACTTCTACCAAAATTATTTATAACTTGCTTGATTTCATGGTTACCTTACCAATCTTGAAATAAGTATGAGATTGGGAATATTTTAAGACAGCATGCAAGTACCAATCAGTAAAGTTACTTGGCACGCATAAGGAAGCATCTTCGAAATCTCTGATGAACTTATTAGTTTCATTAAATAGCTTATTTGCAGTATAAAAAAACAAGACAGCAGACAAGTAAAGTGTCAAGTTTTTGGGACTTCAGAATGGGATTTGGCAGAGGATGAACTACTGGACCCTACAGTTTCTCACATTGGCTCAGGAATTCACCTTGGCATTAGGACACTTTGTGCTTTTATATAGTTGGAGCCTGATCTGATAGCAGTTATCTAAAAAGAGAGATTCTGTTTCATCATTTGTGAGTTTCAGGTCTTTAATGTAAGCTGTGATTGATACAGCAGACCTTGCACGGACCCTTCCCACCAGGTCCAGCTGTGAACTGCCTGTGGACAAGGAAGGTGGCAGAGACTGGAGTCCGTTTCTTGTACTTTAATTAGCTCTGAAATGCAGTGAAGCTGAAGTAAAATTGAAAAAAAAAAAAAAAACAAAAAAAAACAGTGTTTTAGAGAGATTGATTTGAATATAACAAAGATGATTACTCAGCTGCATTCAAGACAAATAGTCCCTCTAGGGCAAGCAGTGGCTGGTATCAGGTGCTGTAGTCTCAAAAATAATAACTGTGCAATGGCATTCCTATTGGGAAATTTTCTTCCCAACTCAAACTAGCAATTGACTGATGACCTCAAGCAGGAGGGTAATACCCTTTACATGTGTCTTGGATGCCAATTGCTTTGGAAGAAATATATGGGTCCTTCTTTATTAGCAATTTACTCACCTCTCTAAAGTACCTTTTCCTTCTCCTCTGCTTCTTCTACAGAGAGTTCAAATCTTTTTAAAAAAAAAAACTTTTTTTTTTAAGACAAGCAAAATTATCAAAATTATCAAATTATTAAAATATCAGTCATCAAAACAGAAAAGCTAATATATCTTAGAAAGCCAGGGTGTTTTTTTTCAGACCAAAAAAACAGCCATAGGGATAGTGATTGAATACTGGTGATTATATTTTTATTACTCCTGTAGTCAGCTGGCCATTTTCTACCATTTTATACAAGCCTTTCATAAGCATTTCCGTATTGAAAAAAATCAATACATAGAATCAAAATAGAATCATATTACTGTGGTGTAATCTATTGAAAAATATTTGTCTAACTTTATTTAAAGGAAGAATTGATGACACATACAGATTTGAATATGTAAACACTTTTGCAGTACCAATATATTTTTCTATGACATCAAAATACATTTCTTAGGACCATAGATTTAACATGTAGTTACAATCCCCTGTGTTCACACCAAATATGTATGCATGCATACAGAATCATTAATTGAATGTGTTAAAGTGTAAGATAAAGGTTGCTGAATGAAGAATTCTTGTTGTCTCATTTAGTTACCTTGTGAATTATTTTTCAGAAGCCTTTTGGGAGGGCTAAGTGAATCATGGACAACTTAAGATACTGATTGAAATAGTTGGGTAAAATTAGCCTCAGTATATTCAAAATTCTATCCATTCTCCATCGGGCTCCAAATAAGTTATCTCTACAGAAGCATCATATCAAAGCTCAGGATTTGAAGGTCGTTATGCTTTAAGGAAAAGCTGCTCCTCATCTGAACATCCGTTTGTAGCTTAGTCTGACTTCAATTAAACGATCAGTACTTTATCAAAGAAAGCATCTGAAGGATTAAAATGAGTGCATTGCATGCAAATTAGAAACAGAAACCTTCCAAGCACATCTGGGGCATGGCAATCTTGTGAAAAATTATCTATAGAAACGAAGCATGACCGTATGGAGAATTTATCTGATGTTGATGCTTGTTGTCTAAATGCTGCAGTAATTGGACACATGCTTTAAAAGAAATATCTGATATGTAACAGCATCTCCTTAGATAAGATTCATGTGAATTCTTATCACTCTTCTGCTAATGAGAACAACACCTCTTTGGGGATTTTGTGGCCTTTCCTTCAATATGTAGTGAGTCCTCCTAGTAAAGAGTTTACAGGCTTGCTTGCTGCTGGGTATCTGTGGGGCTGCAGTGCACAGCCCCTGATCATTTCATCCCAGCAAAGGTAACTTGCCATATGCCCAGTGTCACCTGCTTTTAGGTTTCCACCAGAAACCTTATACAGCCCCCACAAAGAGTCTCCAAATCAGCATTACAGTCATGTGCCCTGGCATGCCCTGAGCACAGGAACATGATGGAGGCGAGCAAGGGTTACTAGGGGGGGTTGTGCTGCTCTTTCTGGTTCAGTGGAGCTTTCCAGCTGTTGCACGTTAATTTAGGAAGTTAACTGGAAATTAACTGACAAAGGTTGATTTTCTGCTACAGTGTTTCATATTCTGGGCTTTGAGACCTAGATATTTAAATACATTTAGTAAAGCTAGAGTGAATATTCCATGAGGACAGGATACAAAGAGACGTTACCAAGGAGCTTGACATGTGGTGGGTGAGAGACACTAGGAGACACATGTTAAAGCTAGCCCTTTTACTAAAAAAGGAATCACCTGTAGGTTAAACATATTTAAAATCACCAAAGCTCATAATAGCATATTTCTAAAGGCACCATAAAATGTAATTTGCTTCACATTGTATTTTAAGGCTCAATGACAGTGAAAAGCATCTCTCTTAAAGCTGCCATACTTAATATACAAGATGCTGCGGTGGTTAATACTTCACAACGAATTAGATGTTTGAGATTTGTCCACTTAATATTGGGTTTGCTTTGTCATTGGTTTTCATTTTGGTATGAAATAAGCCTGATGTATGCTGCATTAGAAATTAAAACCTGTGCAGCCTCAATGAATGCCTTACCTCCTCTATTACCACCTGTTCGTTCATCTTCAATTTACTACTTCCATTGTGTGTTTATTAAGATGATGAAAGAAAGGAAACATAGTTGTTAGCAATTTTAGCAACCCCATTGTGCACACATTATTCAAGAAATCTAATAATCCACATGAACTAATTCTGACTTACTGATGGTCTGCTTCACTAAATCAGGGTGATTTTTTTCTAGTGAATAATGGCCAATGTAGTGTGCCAATACCTTAATTAAAGAGAGCCTCTCTTAGTCTTGATCTCATTTTAATTTACAGGGTAATACTACAATAATATCACTAATGGAAGGTACATTAAAGGGCATCAAGTAGCATTAACTGTATTAAATTATGGCACTTGTGTTAATTAACTGCTGAAGCAAGATGGTCCTAATGGCTAGAAAGGTCGACTAATGCATAAATAAAGTCTTCTGGGATGGGGAAACTAAGAAAGAGCAGATGTTTCTCCCCTCCTCTGCTCTTGCTGCAGAGAATCAGAGGGTGTCCTGTACAGTGACCTCAGGAAGGTTTCTCTCCCTTTGCTTCCTGCAGAGGTAGCCTGGACTGGCTGCAGGCTCTGACTGTCTTTGATTCCACATGAAGGACAGTCCTGGCAGTAAGCTGTGAGGCACAGTGCTTTTTTTTTTTTTTTTTTTTGTAGGACAAGTTCACTTAAATGCTGATAATAATTCCTTTGAAGTCAAGCAAAAGGTTCCTAGCAGATTTTGGATCAGACTGTTCAAGGTTTAACCGCATTCATTCCAAAGTATTTTTGCTTTAACTGTTATATTTTCAGTGACATGTACATTTATACACTGTAAATTAACTATAATTTGGGATGGTAGTAAAAAAAAAAAAAACATTGCCCCAGTGGGTGACAGAATGACTAGCTGGCTAAAACAAAGGATCTTATTGCTTTTGGGTGATTAGGTTTTGATCTAAGAGCCACCAGTTTCCTTCTGACACCAGAATATCCAGCCTCTCTGTACAATGTTATTAAGCCCTTTGGAATTTATTTTTATACATTTCTCGCCTTGAAGCTTCTGTATTTAAGCTCCAGGGTTTTCTGACCCTGTCTCAGCTACAGTTGCAGTTCCAGCAGCAATAGAAACCTTTAACTCACAGTATCCAAGTGAAAAGTAGCCTCAGTTTTAAGTTTCTTGCTCTCATGTTATCTCTTCTAATTTTAAATCCATCTCAGAAGCTGAATAAACGACTGTGCAGGAAAGCATATTTGCTACTTAGGGGGCTGGGTTTTTTTTTTGTCTTTTTAGTCAGCCTGGGCTTCCTGCCAGCTGAGACCCTAAACCACTCAGTATTGCTTTTAGTGATTCTGCTAGACTTTTTTTTTTGTGGTGGATTTGGGAGAGCAGACCTGCCCCCCTGAGCTTGAAGTTCTCACTGCAGCCTCATGTCACTGGCTGGCTGGTACCAAATTTCATCCTCTGGTTTATTCTAAGGATCCACTCCACGGCTGGATTAATTGGATTAAATCTCTATTTTACTCTGGCATACACTTGACAATGCTGTAATAATATCCCTCTGTAATTTACCCAAGAGCAGAACTTTGCCCTAGGGAAGTGGTAATATATAGGAGTGCTTTAGTTTTATTTAGAATAGAAAATGTTTTCATTAATGTTCAGCTCAGAATCAAACCATCAATATGAAGATATGTAGGCTTCAAGCTTTTAAGGAGACAACAGAATATCATTCTCGTTTCTAGTATTTATTTACCGTACTTGAATACTCTTTGTTTTATGAGAACACTTGCATAAGCAGCTTGTTTTCCTTTGAGATTTTCACTAGTATTTGGTGGGAATTTAGCAGTTTCTCCAATTAAATTATGAACTCATTAGAGAACAGGAAAGAAAAAAAATGTATGTATTTAAGAGTATGTCAATTTATCTTTAACTCCCAAGTGCAGTTAGCTTTTTTAATGTATCTACAGCAATATTTCACTCAGGAAAATGGTCCATTCCATTCAATCTAGGATCATCAGGAATTGAAACAGTCAAATGGTCGCTGTGTTTATTCAGACATGAGCACTCTCTAGTGGTTTACTCAGTACTCAGTTGTCCCAGGTGAGTTTTACTCCTGCCCATGTTCAGATAGTACTGGTTTCTGTGCTCCATCCTGGTGACACAAGTCCTGTCCATCAACCAGAGTCCTTCCAGTCTTGTGGTGGCTGGAATGGGAGCAGAGGAGTCTGGATGGCTGACTAGGTCTCTATAAGTCTGCTATACACTTTTGAAACTAGTGGGGTTTAAATCACCAGGTTTCACTCACCACCTTTGCTCATTAACATTTGATCATCTTTTCTTGGCTTGTTTTATGAGGTGTCCCCAGCTGTCTTTCAAGGAAGCTCAGTATCAGGCAGGATCAGGGTGTTTGAGGAAAGGCACCAAGCCTTTTTGTAGTATAATTCATTTTACCATGGAACATTAAAGGACTAGAGATGAAACTCCTGATGAAAGAAATGAGAATTTTTCTTTCTGTATTGCTTTGTATGCTGAAAAGCTATCCAAAGAGCCTTTCTGAATAAATTCAGTGATTGCAATATCTTGCAGAAACTTTCTTTCCTTTAAGCTTTTCATTTCAAAAGAGTTCAATTTAATGCAAACACTGAAAAAAGCTTAAGGATCTCCTGGATCATGTATACAAATGATGGCATGGGGATGTCCTTCAGGTTGAAGTTAAAGCTGGAGTGGTACAACACATTATGTTCAAAGCTAAAAATTTCCAACTATTTCATAAGAAACAAGAATTACTAACTTCTAGACGTTTGTTTTTTGGTTGGTTTTTTTTGTTTGTTTGTTTGGTTGGGTTTTTTTACCGAAGGTTTTGTGATTTAATTTAACATTCTGATCCCTTCCATGGGTACCAGCATGGTGAGATTGCTTGCCTTAAGTTTTGTCCATCTCAGTATCTAATTACATGTGGATTCTCCTCAGTGCATGAAGTGTCTCAGAAGGTAGTAACTGAAACCAAAATACCCATGTGCTTTCTCTTGACATAGGTGATGTTTCTCTCTTTCTGCTTCTCTTTTTTTTTCGTTGTAATAAATGAGCCATCATTCAGCTGTGATGTAGG